>NC_136873.1:9657437-9686513 GCF_951799975.1 Gobius niger
ACAGGAGTGTATCTACAGGAGTGTATCTACAGGAGTGTATCTACAGGAGTGTATCTACAGGAGTGTATCTGCAGGTCTGTATCTACAGGAGTGTATCTACAGGAGTGTATCTACAGGTCTGTATCTGCAGGAGTGTATCTGCAGGAGTGTATCTACAGGAGTGTATCTACAGGTCTGTATCTGCAGGAGTGTATCTGCAGGAGTGTATCTGCAGGAGTGTATCTACAGGAGTGTATCTACAGGTCTGTATCTGCAGGAGTGTATCTGCAGGAGTGTATCTGCAGGAGTGTATCTACAGGAGTGTATCTACAGGTCTGTATCTGCAGGAGTGTATCTGCAGGAGTGTATCTGCAGGAGTGTATCTGCAGGAGTGTATCTACAGGAGTGTATCTACAGGAGTGTATCTGCAGGAGTGTATCTACAGGAGTGTATCTGCAGGTCTGTATCTACAGGAGTGTATCTGCAGGAGTGTATCTACAGGAGTGTATCTGCAGGAGTGTATCTGCAGGAGTGTATCTACAGGAGTGTATCTACAGGAGTGTATCTGCAGGTCTGTATCTACAGGAGTGTATCTACAGGAGTGTATCTACAGGAGTGTATCTGCAGGAGTGTATCTACAGGAGTGTATCTACAGGTCTGTATCTGCAGGAGTGTATCTGCAGGAGTGTATCTACAGGAGTGTATCTACAGGAGTGTATCTGCAGGAGTGTATCTGCAGGAGTGTATCTACAGGAGTGTATCTACAGGAGTGTATCTACAGGAGTGTATCTGCAGGAGTGTATCTACAGGAGTGTATCTGCAGGTCTGTATCTACAGGAGTGTATCTGCAGGAGTGTATCTACAGGAGTGTATCTGCAGGAGTGTATCTACAGGAGTGTATCTACAGGAGTGTATCTACAGGAGTGTATCTGCAGGAGTGTATCTACAGGAGTGTATCTACAGGAGTGTATCTGCAGGAGTGTATCTACAGGAGTGTATCTACAGGAGTGTATCTACAGGAGTGTATCTACAGGAGTGTGTCTACAGGCCTGCAGATACACTCCTGTAGATACACTCCTGCAGATACAGGCCTGAGTTCTTCAGCTCAGTCCAGATCACTAATATTTGAAAAGTTTCACCATTGTTGTTTTTACTAACCTCCTAACACAAAGCAGCAACAGCCTGTAGACTGAGACCTTTTTAGATTTGGGTAAAATGTGCTCCGGTAAAGTGGGCCTTACAGGGATGTTTCAGGATCTCTGACATAGGGCCTCATTTCCTCGTTATCCAGAGTATTGCTGATTTATGGAGATATTTTTTTGTAATTCATGCAGTTCTTATGTTTGAAGAGTTTCGTGGCGCTAGGCTAGTGCTAGGCTAGTGCATGTCTATGGTATCAGCTAGCCTGCATTAAAAACAGTGTGACCCGCTCCACAGAGCACCTGAGTCACTGATAACACCAGACTAACCATATACATGTCTGTGTCCATTGAGTAGTTTGAAATAACTTATATTTGAGCAGCTTCAGCTTCGTGGTTGTATAAGCTACGCAGCGGTGGAGTGATCTGCGAGAAAATAGTCCCTCAGAATGTGATCATTCATGTGATGCAGGTCAGTTATATTACAAAAGTCTGGTGTTATCAGTGATTTGCCTCAGGTGCTCTGTGGAGCGGGTCACACTGTGTTTAATGCAGGCTAGCTGATACCATAGACATGCACTAGCCTAGCATTAGCCTAGCGCCACAAAACTCTTCAAATATAAAAACTACAGAAACTACAAAAAGAAGAGAGCCGTCAGAAAAACCTTCAAACCCTTGAGGAATGAACTTGTGCAAATATTTCAAAACAATCCCAGTGTCAGACTGAAGTTAGATCATAGAGTGAGCGTGGTGTCCAGTAGGGGGCGTCACCGAGCTGTGTAACTCACATGGTCAGGGCGGCGCTGCCTCGTTTGCGGCCCCTGGTGGGGAGTTCCTGTACTGCAGGTCTGTGGTCCCTGTCAGACACACGGGTTTAAGACTGTGATTGATAACTTAGAAACACATGAGGAGAGTTTCTCTGGACTGACCTCGGTCCCACAGGAGGATCTGGACTCTCGCTGGACTCCATCATGTCACTGCTGTGTCTCACAAACAGAGGAGGTTCAGTCTCTTTGTCTGAACACGTGTGTGTTCCTCCCGTCTATAGGGAGAACATACAAGAACATACAAAACATAAAACACACAGCAGTGCAGTACAGACAAAACAACTACACAACACATAATCTTTCATAGGCCACTCCCCTCGCCCCGCCCACTCTCACTCACACACCTGTGCCTGCAAATATTTAAAATGTGTTCTGTTTAATGGACACACTTTTGTTGGTAAAAAAGCCGCACTTTCAGTCGTCTCTTAAGGGGAGACACTTCAGGCAAAACTCATTTTTTCAGTTTTCAGGTTTTGGGCCAAATCTGTCTCTGAACATAAAAGCTTTCACCCGGAAACAGAAAATATCCCTAATCTTCACAATAACATGTTTAAATATTGCGCGTAGACTTATATGGGAGAACACAATTTCAAAGGCCTTTTTCTCCAAACACATGTTTCTGTCATTGTGGCGACACTATGTCCACGTCAGTCGGACCTAAAGACTTCACATTTTCCAGCCTTGGACTGAACAATATTTGGAAGATTTTTTCAGAGGGATTTTTTATTATTCAATCCCTTAAGCCCCATTTATTGAGTTTTGAATGTCAAAAAATGAGGCGAATATTACATTTTTACACATTTTTCCACTAAAAAACAGCTTATTTTAAAACTAAACAAGAAATCCTGAATCCCCTCTGAGAAAGTCTTGGCAACTCATTCATTAATAAAATGAAACATTTGAATGTAGCTCTGTCCATTATTCAGATTTCGTTGCTGAAAAGATGTGAAATTTGGGGCATTTTTAGGCATAAAACACCTTGTTCTTATATGAAAAGATAAAATGACAGAAAACTTGCCATGTATTTTTTTCTCACATTTATGCCAGTGATCGACAGCAACAGTTTCACATTGATATCTGTAAATATACATGTTTTCCCTATTCACCTGCAGTGTCTCGCCTTAAGTGAACATTAACACAGGTCGAGTGAAACAACTGTACCTCACAGCCCCCCCCCCCCCGACTGTTGTAATGAATTCCCTAAGAGGAGGCGGGGCCAGGTCATGTAACATATTCTTCCTCCCTCCCTCTCTCTCTCCCTCCCTGGCCCTCCCTCTCTCTCTCCCCCTCTCTCTCTCTCTCCCTCCCTCCCAGGTTTATAGTTGTGTTAGTGAACAGATACTCAGGAAGGATTGTTTCTCTGATGTAAATGTAAAAGTAGCGTCTAACTGTAACATCATGAAATGTTAATGTGTTTTTGAAAAATCTCGTGATTACGACATAATCCATTTAGGAAAAATAATAATTTGAAAACATTTTTTTTTTTTACTGACTCCAGTGCTCCTTTGCTGGTACTGTCGGCACTTCTTACTTCAGTCGACTCCCTTTGAGCTGAACTGTCTGATTTGAGAAAAAAAAAGGAAGGAAATGTTGCTCAAATAAACTAAATTACTACTACATCCATATAAAGATGTGTCTGCAGTGCCCCCCCCCCCCCCCCTTAATAAATCTAAACAGCCTCACCTAAAACAGATCCAATAATAATGTCCACATTTTGGTGAATAATGTGGAGAATCTGAGGGATGACACATTCACATCTCCACACGATCAGCTCGTGCTCACAGAGGTGGGGCTTTGCAGGAGCACGGCGGGTCATTCCACAAAGCCAAAGGGATTGTGGGTAATGATGCTGGCAGATGCACAAGTCTGATGCATCCTCAGCAAAACAAGTGGAGCAGGTTCTCACAAGTCCACACAAAAGAACACACACAAGTACGCAGATTGAGAAATGGCTTCTGCTACCACTCCCTGCTCTCTGCAAACCTGACGCACTTAGAATTCACCAAAACAAGCTGAACTTTCAGAAGAATAAAACTCAGGAACGACCACAGACAACGTGACTTTGAACAAACAAAACCGACTTTGCAGAAATGACTTTAAATGTGGACATTTCCCCAAACTTTACTTATATTTTATATTTATTCCCTCAGTCACTTTGAGAACAGATCTAAATGCAGGAGAATGAGATGAATGAGAATAATCTGTGGTTTTGTGTGAGGAGGGAGAGACTCACCGTGAGGTCGATCCAGAGTCTGGATTAAAGAGAGTGAGAACGAGGTGAAGTCCAGCAGCAGACTGAGCTCAGGGAGAGACTTCAGGTAAATCACATGACCCAGAGGAGCCAATCAGAGCGCGGAGCTTCTGTGCGTGTGTGTGTGTGTGTGATGTACCTGTAATTAGGGATGATCTGGTTTCCTTGACAGGGACAGATGTAAAAACACAGATGGATGGTAACATAAGTCTGATGTGTCTTTTAGCAGAGGCTCATTTGCAGCACTTGTCCCTGGGTGGACTTTTACAAACGCAGTAAAAAGGTACAAAACATGTTAAAAGGGGAGGAGAAGACGATGACATTCATAGACACTGAACTGCACAGGAAAAACACAGGCACACAACGTTAAGCGTGAGCACAAAGCACATCCAGGATTTTCAACAGAAATCCTGTCAGAGTTTCATTCAGTGGGAAATAAAAAGTCCAGATTGGGCTGTTTTTCTAAAAGGCACTTTTCCATTTGAGGCTTGGGTCGAACCTGCTCACGCACGGGGCCAGTCCAGTTTCATGATGTTTAAATGAATGACAGTTATAAATGACTGATAACTGTACTTGGATCAAATATTACAGTGGTGAAATCTGATTGACTTTTTGTCTAAAACCTTTAAGGCCCGATTGTAGAGGCTTTCCACAGGTTTAAGAGTTGCCTCAACCCAGTCGCACCCAAGTGTGAACCTATTACCCGATCATACATTTCAGAAACGCGTATCTATGTCATGAAAAAACAGCTTTTTTTCGTGACATCCGTACGCCAACGGATCCACATTAAAACCAATGTAATTCGAAGCCAACTCGGAATAGCCCGAAGTCTCACGAAGGTTCCCCCCACACTATTTTCCCACAAAAACTGTCTAAATGCAGTGTTTTCCTTCCTTTTGCTGCCTTGATGAGACGATTACTCCAGCAGAAGTGCCACACGGCCACTGTCGGCCTGTGTCGCTATACTCCACACAAAGTCATGCAGAAAGTGTCCGTGATGAGAGAAATGTCCTTCATTTTGCTGCTTTCAGCGATTTGAGGACAGAAAAGTAGCAAATGCTAATGTGAACCAGTGCAGGATGATTGACACGCGCTCCAGCCAATCACGTGCCTTCATAGTGGTGACCTTTGACCTCAGAGAAGGACGCGCTCCTGTAAACCCGTGCTTCCTATTGGCTGTGTCATTCTAAGTTTATTATTTTGAAACTCTCATTTTATATATTTTTTAATATTTGATTTATTTTTGCAATCAACTAAAATAAAGAATCCTTTTATTGTGTGTTTCAGTGTTAATGTCGTTGACTAAAATATTTAGTCTTAATCTTAGTCAAAGTGATATTTTTGTGACTAAAATTGGACTAAAACTAAAGTAAAAGTTCCTCATGAGACTAAAACTGTGACTAAAATGTCCAGATATTTGAGTCGACTAAAATCAGACTAAATAAAAATGCAAAGGAGAGACTAAAATCATCCAAACTTGTATTGAGCGTCTGAAAGAGCCTCAGATCATGTTTAAAGGATCAGCTCTGAGCTTTGTTCATGTGGAGCAGAAACATGAAGCAGAGGAACAACATTAAACATGATTAGAATCAATATTATAAATATAAGTCGACTACATTAGTCTGACATTTAGTCGACTAAAACTAGACTAAAATTAAATTACATTTTAGTCAAAAGACTAAAACTAAAATAAAATATGTTGTCAAAATTGGTGTGTTTCACTCTGCTGAATATAAAGTAACTCTTAGGAGAGGAAGGATTTACTCTGCACTTAATAAAAAATCAACTCTAATAAGAGTAATAATGATACTTAGAATTTGCACTGAACAGAGTTTTTTTTACTCTATATAGTGTCGCACACATGCCTGAGATCACACTGATAACCCACAGTCTATTGAGGTTTTTAAAAGTAAACTTAAGACCCACTTATTTTGTGCGGCTTATTCTTAATGTGTTATCTTGTGTTTTTAACTGATAATATTCCTTGTGTTTTTACTATTGATATGTTCTATTTGTTTCTGTTTTGTTTGTCTTTGTCAACTGTAGCACTTTGAGATGTGTTTTTCATATGTAAAGTGCAATACAAATAAAATGTATTATTATTATTTATTATTATTATTACTGATAACAGTAAATATTAGCACTGAAGCAGAGTAAATTACTTTACACTAATTAAAGTAATTATTATCCTGCATTGAGTAAATATTCATCCAGAGTAACTTTCTACTTATTCTGCTCAGTGTCAATATTTTACTCGATCAGTGTGAAATTTACACTGAATGTTTAAACACTGAAGAAAGAGTAAATTTCACTCTGTACAGATTAGGACCATATACACTCGGAAGTAGTGTCAAATTTAAAACTTTAAATGTTTAATTAACACTGTGTTAAGTGTGAACCTTAATAAGTGCTGATAGTGTCATGGTGTGAGGTGGAACACGGAGAAGAAAACCCAAAGTGTAGGACTGCAACAAAACTGGTGATGTTTAATGAACAATGAAAACCAGAACAACAAAATCCAGAGAAAACTAAAAACCAGGACTGATGAAGACGATGACGCGACGAAGGACGAGGGAAACACAGGGGTATAAATACAAGAGGAGACGAGGCACAGGTGAAACACATCAGGGCGGGGCCGGCAGGTAACGAGGGAAGTAAAGTAAAATCACAAGGACAGAACACATGTCAAAATAAAACAGGACGAGACCAAGAAACAAACTAAAAACAGGGGAACAAAAGACAGATCATGACAGATAGTCTTGTTCCTTAGCAACTGTTGGTTCTTCTACAACAAACATCCTTAAAATGAAACTAAATTCCAGGACAGACGGTGTTTTTCCTTTGTGTTTGCAGAGGGTGAATTCCGCGCCGTTACGCAACAAACAGTTTCTGACTTTGCATAAATCATGTGACTGAAACGGCATCAGCAGTGAGTGGTTCAGTCGCTGTCGGTGACTGAGGAAGAAGCTGCGAGCGCTGCCCGAGGACACACCGGGTGGGTTTGCCATTTCTTTTTTCTTTCTCAAATGGAGAACGTTTTAATGAAGTGTTGATTTCACTGTGGTTTTGTTTTGTTTAGTGTCTCGAAGGTCCTGGACGAGGCGAGAAGGACAATAACAACAAATCACGGTAACTTACTTCATTTACTTACTTTTTAGTTTGAGTTGTTTCAGAGTTATTACATTTGTTGGAGCATAAAATCTCAGTTTGACAGGATGGATGGCTGATATACAGTGGATCCAGATAAACCTAAACACACAAGTCTTAACGGCAGATGGAGGTCAGGGGCCGGCGTACCCTCAACACCGTCACATTAGTCACATTAGTCTAACCCGGCCCAAAAAGAGGCTGTTCAGATGTTAATACAAGCGCGTGTAAAGCACATACAGAGACTTGAAATTGCTTTGCTTTCAAACACACACAAAAAGACAATTGTCGAAGTCGAGTCTGAACGTTTTTTTTTCTTCCTGATCCGGAAGCCGTGAAACATTGCGTGACAAATACAGAAGTGCTCCTCCCTTTACAAACCTGCAGCGGGAGCGTTTGCATTCCGACCTGACTGGAAACTTCTTTATCGTTGGATCTGTATTTTCACCGTGTGTCCTCTGGCCAGGTGCCACACATGCTGCACTGATCTACTGGAGCGGTTATTCACGTTTTCATTCTGTCATACGTCCAAAATAAACATTTCCGCTCAGAGGCCCCATTCATTGTTTGTACATGTTGAATAATTAGTTGCTACAGTTTTTTCACAGGGACAGGTTTTCACAGGTCACTTATTCGGCATCACTGTCACAATAATGAAAAAAACAGTTTTCCATTGATTCACTTTTCAAAAATGTCTTCCTTCACAATTCATTTAAGGACGGAAAAAACAGTTTTCTTCCACTTCTATAGTCCTCGACTACATGTGTACAAACGCTGATGAAAAAACATGTCATGAAAATAAAGGTGTTTAACAATCGTGTGTCAGGGGATGTTCATCAGGAATAAAAGAGTCCAAATGTCTGATTGTAACAACTGTGAATGTAGATAATCATGTTTGTTTGCTCTGAATATAATTCTTTACATAACTATGTATCAAAAGCTATTCCTCATGTCTTTATCATGCATGCTGCAGAGGTGTGTGTGGGTGTGTGTGTGTGCATGTTTTCTCCACTTCATTGTGTTTCTTTTTCTTTAAACATACACGCACTGAACATACATGCACTCTCTATGTTCTATGTGCTGATCTACAAAGCCGTGTTGTTACAGAGTGTAAACGGTGCTGCCTGTAAATGATTTTGAAAGATTTCTGGAAAGATGCTGAACTGAACATGTGTCCGAAGTTCCTCACCGGGTTTTAACGGTGTGTTTATTTGCAGGAAAACCCTCTGTGACGATGGACGTCAGAAACGAACTGTACGTATCAAACCTCATTTCCATTCAAAAGTACAAACATAAAGGTCATTTATTCTGAAATAGCCTCTGGAAAAGCTTTTATGTGACAACAGTTTATCAACGTGAGGCTCAGGTTTGTGTCTGCGCAGCCGCACGTCTGTCTGGATCCGACTGCGCAGCTGCTGAGAGAACTGCCTTCAGTAAACTCAGACCTATCATATTGTAGCAAAATAGGATAAATGTTTTTTGAGCTTTTAAGATAATATTGCACATTCGGGACCTGTGGTTTGGTCCAAACCTGTAAATAGAGCAAAGACAAACTTTTATTTCTATTGAGTTAGGTGGGAGCCTGGATCCACCATTCAGGACCATACGGGGAGAGAAAGCTCATTAAACAGGTCCGTGAAGACGTTTGCTACTGAAGTGCCATATTATGCATAAACAAGCTCAGAAAGGAAGGGCGTTCATGCAGTTTGTTTTTAACTAAACTATTAACGCGGGCTTTGTCACTAAGGGGCTACGGCACAAATGCCCAGATCCTGTCAAACTCAGTTTTTATATGAACGTTGCTAATCTGCGCTTTATTACCAAAAACTTTTTTCTACATGTGACACTGTTTTACTGTTTGTTGTAGCAGTTTATTTTTGACCCTTTACCGTCACTACCCGCTCCTCCTCTTCCTAATTACTCCAGGAGCCAACCCACATTGATAATACAGTGTTAATGTCACGTAGTTACTTTTCTTCAGAGAGCAGTCGCTTACAGAGAGCTCTCCAGTGTGATATGAATCTGCGCTTTCTCTTTTAAACTCTACCTACTCTGTGAGCCTTGTTTTGTATTTCAAATGTATCTGGAGTTTGTTTCTTTTGTGCATGTTTGAGTAATCCTGAACACTCACATTCATAAAGATTATACCGTGGTCTGGGTGAATACTTGATTCTGATTGGCTGGAGGGTGTCCGTTAAAAATTGATAATGTACATCTAGCCGGGCAACAGTTAAATCCTGTTCCATGTCACTCCACTGCAGCTGTTTCCATAGTAACGGTAAACAACTGAACTAGTTCAGGTAAAACTGATTAAAACGTGAAATAACTCCTTCCCAGGACTTTAAAATGAAGCAAACAGGCTCCAATAAAGAGTTTCAGTTCGTGGACCGAGGTTTAAGCGGGATAATGCACGACGAGGTGTCGCTATCAGCCTCCGCGTCGTCCAGTTATTTCTGATAATGAACACCTCGTCATGCATTTTCCCTTCCCTATGCACTAAACTCCACTGGACACTTCCTGCACCTAAAGTTTTGTTTTGATCTAAAAGGATGCATGATTCAGGGAAAGACTTAGAGCTGTTGTTCATTGGCTTGCGTCCTATCGCAGTTTTCTCCTCTGATCTATTGTTAGGGTTGAGGTTAGGGTTAGGGGTGGGGTGACCCCAGTGGGAACAGCAACGCCACAATTCTAAATTATTATTATTATGAGAAAAATATAGTGATTATACAATGCTGAGAATTTCTCCAAACCTTTACAGTCCTGTCTAAAGACGTTATGCACGGTCAATTAAACCCCTGAATTAACTCTATTCATTCAGCCAGTGTTACTAATAATCTTCTTTATGCTTATGAGATTGTGTGACATAAATAAATAGGCCATAGAGAGTTATTATGAGCCATATCTAAAGGAAACAAATTGATGTGCATGTTTTCAAAAGATCTTTTATCATAAGATATTCCTCTGTGTCTCATGATGAGGTCGTGTTCACGTTCTAGAATGTGACTTTTGGAGCAGGTGCCGATACAACTTTACGGGAGGAAGAAATCTCCAAACAGAAAACAGAAAATACATGTGTTGTCAACCTGATCATAATCTGTGAGGGATTTGGTCCAGTCCTGCCATATTGATTTCAACTGACTATCGTTTTGATACTTTTAGACATCTAACATCATTTACCCTTTTAGTTGCGTGTGGATAAGTCCAAAAACATCCGCATTGTCACGGTTACCATAGTTACCAGCATGGAACTCTTGCCTGCCCTCCGCCTCAGAACACTCACCTAGATGTCGTGATTTCAGTAAATATCACTTTTTTGAATAGCTCTTATTTAATGCGTTCAAAAGTAATCAGGGTTTTAATAACTCAACTTTGACTTTCAACAAGTTTAGTTCTGTTTTCTTGAAGTTTGTTAGTTGGTTCATATCTTCTAATATCTTTAAAAAAAACTCTGATCAGATTCTTGTGAATGTATCAAATGTGGCGGCTATCTTGTGACTGGTCGGTGAGGCTAACCCCTAGGCCACCAATGCAAAGGTTTGAACATTTCCATTGATCCAACAGCAGAATGTGAGATCATTGTTTGTGATTGGTTTATTCGTTCAGTCTTGTGTCTCAGTCTGGATCAGCTCATTTCTTTGAAACGTCCTGTTGTTTAGTCGTATTCGCTTTGTTTTCTCCATTCATTCCCAGGGTTCATTAGCACTCACTGTATCACTGACTCATGTTCAGCAAATATTGGTCATGTTGAGTTAAAAAGTTTCAAGTTTCAAGTTTAATGGTTTTGTATAGCCCAATATCACAACAGAAGTCGCCTCACAGGGCGGCACCAAACATTAAGGCAATAAAAGTACAATTAATAGAAGGAAACAAATGTTGTATTTGATATAGATACAAGAATGTTTGACAAAGGAAAATCCAAATGGAGCTAAAGTCTGTGTGTTATTTTCGTGCCAGATATGACATAAAGTTACAATTATCACAGACTGAAGTCACAACTGAAAATAGAAGGGCCAGTCACAAGATGGCCCCCAGAATTGCCATTTGTTCAAAGTGTTACTGTTGTTCGTTCACATGGTTTTTATTTAGTGTAGCACAGCCGTGCCACTAGAGGGCAGTAATGCACATCCAGCATACATAGTAAAATTACTATTACAACACTCCCACTTAATTTTACCATGGTATTTACAATATCTTTACAACTGTTCCTTTTGAAAACAAGGAATATACCTGTAGCTTTAAAGCGACCTGTTCTAACAAACACACACTGGTCTGAAGTTCTCTGTGTAAAGCCCATGGTTTTCATGAACTCTGTAAAGGCTTTGCTCCAGCAGCGTGGAGACTGCTTCTGTCCATATATTGACTTGTTTAGACTTGATTTTGCAATATTTTATTTGAATTTTGAATTTTTGTACAAAATAACTCAAAAACATCAAAGACAGATACAAACAACAAATACAAACAAATACCCCACGCCCTTCCCGCTCACTCGGGAAGAAAAGAAAAAAATGCTCCAATTTCTCAGAATAAAGTCAGAATGGCACTCCCTGTTGTTATTCTTGTAGGTTTTGTAATAATAGGGTGCAGATTTAGACAGTACATGGTTTGTAAGAAATCAGTGGTAGGTTTGTGACTGTTTGGGACTTGTTTGGCTACAAGCGAAAAAGTGGCTTCAATCCATGTGTTAAAAACATCAATACTAGATCCAGGTTGTCGATAAACACAGCTAATAATGGTGTTTTTCTGTTTCTGATGACAAATTTCAATGGAAATGCATTCCAAAACATTATCAATTACAAGAGACATGTTATCAATTACATTAAAGTGGAGTGAAGAATCAATAAAGATTGCGACACCACCCCCTGTTTTTTTTTCTCTATTAGTGTAATGAAGTTCATGCCCCCTCCCCTGTCGGCATTCAGCCATGTTTCTGTGATGGCGATTACATTGAAATGTTTTGGAAATTGGTGAAGGTACTCTTTCATATGGACAAAGTTAGCATACATGCTTCTACAGTTAAAATGCACAACGGACAATTTTCCTTCCATGTTAATTGTCTGATTGAACTGATCCACAGTATAGTAGTCACAGCTATAGTCTGCAGAGGAGTCATTATTGTCCGGATCTATAGATTGATCAAAGTCCTGATCTCTACAATCCCCAGAGTTGTTCAGTTCCAGCCTATGTTCAGTGTTCATGTTAACAGTTTGACTGCAAGGACTAGTCCTAGACGAGTGAGCCATGGTATTGTCTGTTTTGTAGGTGAGTTCCTCACATGTTGTCAAACAGATGATCAGGCGTATCTGTCAAGATCCTCCACCTTTTTTATGATCACAATTTTGGCTTCCTCTGGTGATCCGTTCAGCTTGATAAATATCTTGCAGTTTGCGGTCCATGTGCTTTGAATTTTTCCTTGTTTCTTCAGAATCCGGGCTTTCCATGCAATTTCGGCATTGGGCTTTGTTAAATGCTCATTGATGAATACATTGGTTCCTTTAAGCTTTCGTCCTTGTTTGAGCAAGGCAACTTTGTGTTTTCTGTTGGTGAATCTCATTATCACGCTTTGTTTGGCCTCAGCCTTTCTTTTAGGCAGTAGGTGGCAAGCCTCAATGCTGTCACGGTTTATGGAGATGCCTTTGGACTCAAGGTAAGCAACGACCTGATGCTCGGTAGTGCTTGCCACTAGGTCTGTAAGCTCCGCTCCGCTCGCTGACCGGGGCTTGATGTTTAACCCTGTAACAATCACATCGTTCATCCTTGTGTATTGTTCAAGGTCCGCCACCCGGCTTTCTAGTTGCGAGATGCGTTTGTCCTTTTCCTCATTGGATAGCCGCAGCGCTTTGACGTCCGCGACCAGCTCCAAAATCTCTTCCTGCTGCTTCTTTACAGCAGAAACCTCTGCAACGAGGCAATCAATAGACTTCTTTAAGTCTTCCATTTCTTCGGTGGCCGGGTTTCTTTTCGGCCCCATGTCGGCCAGCGCGTATCATCAGCTGCTAAACAGCTGGTAGCAAAATCAGCTGTTAGCGCGGCAGTGGCTGACAGCGCTGTTTACATGGGCATAAGCAATTAAAAAAATACTGCAGTGGTCGGGTTTACGCGTACTTGCCAACACAGTGTCCAGGACCAAAATATGGCCAAAGATATTCCACAGGCGCACACAGAGACGCACAGAAATTCATCACACCCAACAGGAACAGGAAGTGATCCCAAAAGAACGTTGACATTTGAGAATGTCTTATCAAACTCTTGCTCAGAGCCTCACTTTTCTCTTTCATAAAATACACTTTACAGCAGCTGGAGTAGTCATCAATGAAAGTTACAACGTACTTCTTTCCACCAAGTGATTCAGTTTGCATAGGACCACAGACATCACTATGTACCAATTGTAACTTGCGTTTTGATCTGATTTCTCCCACTGGTTTGCAAGGCTTCCTTGACATTTTGACACAAGCTTCACAGAAGGTTTCCTCCTCTTCTGCAGCAAATTTCACTCCTTTAACCAGGTTTTTGAGTCCTTTTAACTTTGTAGTGTGGCCTAAGCGCTGATGCCACAGACTTACAGCAACTGATGCACTTGATCCATGACACGTTGTGCAGCTTTCCTCGTATGTAGCAGCGAGACTTTTTGAACTGCGCTGTATTTCCTTTCCTGGCAGCAGCTCCCACTGAGAAAAGATTCATAGATCATTTGGGAACATACATCATGCATTGTGACATTTTTAACAGGACTTACTCTGAATGTCATTTTTAGCTTGATGTTGCCCAGTCCTAGAGCCTCAACCACTCTACCATCACCAAGTTTCACAGATATCACAGTGTGGTCAGTGCAGGCACTTTTTTTTACAGCGCTGCTTATTTCAGGAGCAGTTCACTAATAACTGCTTAGCTCTCTTTCCTTCCTCACTCAGTACTCTCAGGAGGAACAACATGGGTTACTACAACCACTGGGTAGAAATAGCACCAGCAACATATTCAAGTGTATTGCCAAAATGCTAAATGCTCGATACTAGGGAAAAGTCAGTACACATCCCGATTTGTTAAAGGAATAGGTAAATACATGTAGGGGTTCCAAGGCCTCTTTAATCATTTGCGTAAAATGGCATTAGTACTTGGACACCTGCTCTAAATGCTTTCAACTAAACACAGTCTAGGTAAATGAAAATGATATAAAGTTGAAGAGCCCTTTCTTTTCATTTCAGATTCAGTGATGTCTCACTGAAATACAGGAATCTGATATTTGAGACGTCTCTGATCATCCAAGGACATCCTTCAGTTCACTTTCTGCCCTCAAAAACACAGAAGATTGAAACTTTCCTAAAGAAAACAATCGGAGCTGAAAAGCTCAACACAGAAAACAAAACCATTTTGCTCCTGGGAGAAACAGGAAGTGGAAAGTCGACAATAATCAACGCTCTGTTTAACTTTGCCATCGGCACCGAGTGGACGGACGACGTCTGGTGTGAAATTATCGAAGGTCAAAGTGAAGCCAATAAGAAAGTTCTTCAGACTCAGAGTCAGACAGCAGAGGTGACGGTTTATGAGATCCATGAGGGAAACCTGGACCTCCCTCTAGTTTTAAAATTCTATAATGGCCACTAATGAAGGCTTTGTTCCATTAGTGGCTTTTTGTTCCACTTTTTTGACGGCATTAAAAATATTGTAGCTTTTCTTTTTTTTTTTACTATAAAACCGAGGCTAAAGGTGAGAGTGGGCGAGGCTTCAGGCTGGACCAGGACACTAAAGGTGAGAGTGGGCGAGGCTTCAGGCTGGACCAGGACCTAAAGGTGAGTGTGGGCGAGGCTTCAGGCTGGACCAGGACCTAAAGGTGAGAGTGGGCGAGGCTTCAGGCTGGACCAGGACCTAAAGGTGAGAGTGGGCGAGGCTTCAGGCTGGACCAGGACACTAAAGGTGAGTGTGGGCGAGGCTTCAGGCTGGACCAGGACCTAAAGGTGAGAGTGGGCGAGGCTTCAGGCTGGACCAGGACCTAAAGGTGAGAGTGGGCGAGGCTTCAGGCTGGACCAGGACCTAAAGGTGAGAGTGGGCGAGGCTTCAGGCTGGACCAGGACCTAAAGGTGAGTGTGGGCGAGGCTTCAGGCTGGACCAGGACCTAAAGGTGAGAGTGGGCGAGGCTTCAGGCTGGACCAGGACCTAAAGGTGAGAGTGGGCGAGGCTTCAGGCTGGACCAGGACACTAAAGGTGAGTGTGGGCGAGGCTTCAGGCTGGACCAGGACACTAAAGGTGAGTGTGGGCGAGGCTTCAGGCTGGACCAGGACACTAAAGGTGAGAGTGGGCGAGGCTTCAGGCTGGACCAGGACACTAAAGGTGAGAGTGGGCGAGGCTTCAGGCTGGACCAGGACACTAAAGGTGAGTGTGGGCGAGGCTTCAGGCTGGACCAGGACACTAAAGGTGAGAGTGGGCGAGGCTTCAGGCTGGACCAGGACCTAAAGGTGAGTGTGGGCGAGGCTTCAGGCTGGACCAGGACCTAAAGGTGAGAGTGGGCGAGGCTTCAGGCTGGACCAGGACCTAAAGGTGAGTGTGGGCGAGGCTTCAGGCTGGACCAGGACCTAAAGGTGAGTGTGGGCGAGGCTTCAGGCTGGACCAGGACCTAAAGGTGAGAGTGGGCGAGGCTTCAGGCTGGACCAGGACCTAAAGGTGAGAGTGGGCGAGGCTTCAGGCTGGACCAGGACCTAAAGGTGAGTGTGGGCGAGGCTTCAGGCTGGACCAGGACCTAAAGGTGAGTGTGGGCGAGGCTTCAGGCTGGACCAGGACACTAAAGGTGAGAGTGGGCGAGGCTTCAGGCTGGACCAGGACCTAAAGGTGAGAGTGGGCGAGGCTTCAGGCTGGACCAGGACCTAAAGGTGAGTGTGGGCGAGGCTTCAGGCTGGACCAGGACCTACAGGTGAGTGAGGGCGAGGCTTCAGGCTGGACCAGGACCTAAAGGTGAGAGTGGGCGAGGCTTCAGGCTGGACCAGGACACTAAAGGTGAGTGTGGGCGAGGCTTCAGGCTGGACCAGGACACTAAAGGTGAGTGTGGGCGAGGCTTCAGGCTGGACCAGGACCTAAAGGTGAGAGTGGGCGAGGCTTCAGGCTGGACCAGGACACTAAAGGTGAGAGTGGGCGAGGCTTCAGGCTGGACCAGGACGCTAAAGGTGAGAGTGGGCGAGGCTTCAGGCTGGACCAGGACACTAAAGGTGAGTGTGGGCGAGGCTTCAGGCTGGACCAGGACGCTAAAGGTGAGAGTGGGCGAGGCTTCAGGCTGGACCAGGACGCTAAAGGTGAGAGTGGGCGAGGCTTCAGGCTGGACCAGGACACTAAAGGTGAGAGTGGGCGAGGCTTCAGGCTGGACCAGGACACTAAAGGTGAGTGTGGGCGAGGCTTCAGGCTGGACCAGGACACTAAAGGTGAGAGTGGGCGAGGCTTCAGGCTGGACCAGGACACTAAAGGTGAGTGTGGGCGAGGCTTCAGGCTGGACCAGGACCTAAAGGTGAGAGTGGGCGAGGCTTCAGGCTGGACCAGGACACTAAAGGTGAGTGTGGGCGAGGCTTCAGGCTGGACCAGGACACTAAAGGTGAGTGTGGGCGAGGCTTCAGGCTGGACCAGGACCTAAAGGTGAGAGTGGGCGAGGCTTCAGGCTGGACCAGGACACTAAAGGTGAGAGTGGGCGAGGCTTCAGGCTGGACCAGGACGCTAAAGGTGAGAGTGGGCGAGGCTTCAGGCTGGACCAGGACACTAAAGGTGAGAGTGGGCGAGGCTTCAGGCTGGACCAGGACCTAAAGGTGAGAGTGGGCGAGGCTTCAGGCTGGACCAGGACACTAAAGGTGAGTGTGGGCGAGGCTTCAGGCTGGACCAGGACGCTAAAGGTGAGAGTGGGCGAGGCTTCAGGCTGGACCAGGACGCTAAAGGTGAGAGTGGGCGAGGCTTCAGGCTGGACCAGGACACTAAAGGTGAGAGTGGGCGAGGCTTCAGGCTGGACCAGGACACTAAAGGTGAGTGTGGGCGAGGCTTCAGGCTGGACCAGGACACTAAAGGTGAGAGTGGGCGAGGCTTCAGGCTGGACCAGGACACTAAAGGTGAGAGTGGGCGAGGCTTCAGGCTGGACCAGGACCTAAAGGTGAGTGTGGGCGAGGCTTCAGGCTGGACCAGGACCTAAAGGTGAGAGTGGGCGAGGCTTTTCATACCGAAAGGTATCACAAAGTGCTTTACAGATACAACATTTAAAACAATACGCCTGGCACAACCTCCCATATATATTTTATATATTAAGATTATAAATAGATTAGTTAAAAGCTAATTATAAGTAGATTAGCTAATAGCTAATTATAAATAGATTAGTCAGTTAAAGGCTAAGCTAAAAAGGCGGGTCTTGAGCCTCTTCTTAAAAACTTGAACGTTCTCTGCAGCCCTGAGCTCCTCCGGCAGGTCGTTCCAGAGGCGAGGGCCGTAATATTGAAAAGGCTAGATGTGTGTAGGAATAGGCTACTGTGTTTACAGACTAGGTTTAGTCTTACGTGTTTGTTGCTGTGGCTACAATGTTAGCTAGAAGCTATATGTGTTGCATTGTGTGCAACTATGCACCACTTAAGTCCTAAGGGTTCAGGTTTGACACATACATTTGGAAAAGCGGTAGAAGCGCTAAATTTACTGAGGCGGTCCATTGGAAAACAAAGTCTCTAGAGTTGCTGATATCTAAGGCTGCGAGTTCACCAAGATTTCCTTTACAAAAGATTTTGCAAAATGGATTGAAGAGTCTTAAGCAATACTTGAGCATTGACAACTGACTGCTGATTGAATTGTATTCTGTTGTCCAGAGTTTAACTGCAATCAAACTGAAAACCAAGCCTCAATAGTTATGACAGCATGCATAGAGGGTAGCAGAGGTTAGTGAAAAGTTTAAAGTAGCTCCCCCCTTTGGTTAGAGAAGGAGTTGCTATTGAAAAACTTTAGTGATTGCTATTGACACTGAATAGACTGGCTAGTGTCTATTTACAAACAGGAGCTGTGTTTCCTGTTTATTTACAAGTGTGCATCTGGAGCACCAAGTTCATCTGTCCAGTGGACTAGATGTTTTGTTTCAGAGCTTGGAGGCAGTTGCGATAACTTACCTTGTTCCCTGATAACTTACCATGCCATACTGGTTTGGTAATGGCAGGTGTTAAGTGTCTCTGCTTTTGGAGATCGTTCTGTTTGTCTCCAAACATTTGGTTTGTGGGCTTTACCCATTTCTTCAGACCTGATGTCTGACATTGGCTGCAGGTTGACCTGTTAACCTGTTAATCGGGAAAATAAGCACCAACAGGGCGAACCGGACTCTTGTTTCGCCCTGAAGGTGCTTATTTTCCCGATAATGACCAGAGTTCTTTACATGATCCGCTTATTATTCGGCCATTTGCAACTGAACACACAACATAAACTTCGTACACTTTTATGAAGGTCGAAAGGTTTATTTAATGACTTCCGCGACAAATAGTTCCCAAAGTTTGCGCGTTGCTCGGCAGCGTTTTGCTAGGCTAGAAGCAGCGAGGCTAGCAGCTAGCCTAGCTACTTAGCTGAAGGTGCAGTTGGAGGAGGTGGTGAATCTCTGGGTAAAGTTGAAAGTCAGACTCACGATTCCCCGACTTCTCTCTCAGTGACGGGACAGATAGTGTCGCTGCTACGTACGTGTGGAGTGATATGAAAACACCAACTCAGAGGAACTTTATCAGGAAATAATGACCGGGAGGACGTTGGGAAATCCCATTCAAATCAACGGAGCTTCTGCTTACGTTGTGAAGAGCCGGATAATAAGAAAAGATAATTATTATCATCATAAACACATTACCGTGAGCCTCTCCACAATATCGCAGAAATATTGTAGCGTGAGATCAATATCGATATCGTGTGGTATCGTGAGCTTTATATATCATTACATCCCTTATAATTACTGCATGTACTGCCCTAGGCTGTCTACAATAAAAGGACACTCCGAACTGTTCAGTTTGGCTTTGTTGGAGGGAAATCTCAACACCTGGCCAAGACTCCTACAACTAAACAAAGCATATGTTTAAAGAGCAATCACTGCCGTGTGTTAATAACAAGGACCATCATAAACGTACTGAGAGAAAGTTTTAAAACATGGAACATTGTTCTTCTAGATCCACAACAGGCTGTTGAAACACAAGGCTTCAGGTGCTCAACACTGACCCATGGCTTCAGACCAAGACAGACCGTCTCCTGCTCTGGGCAGAAAGTAAGACATGTTATCTACCTGCATCACCACCACCACTGTAACTAAAACATGAACAAGAGGGTCCCTCTGTGGCCAGGATGAATGAGATGAAAACATGATTATCTTTCTGAAATGATGAATGAACCAAACCCACTAACAATTTCTTTCAACAGACGGAGAAATAGCATGGAAGAGCCCTTAGACTTTTCACCGGAGCTCACTTCAGACGGGATGGTAAATGTTTTGGATTTTTATATAAAAAGAAATGCTGGGTTAAAAATAACCAGTCCTAACGGTCACAAACGGGCCGGCCCAGCAGTTATTATATGAACCCAGCAGCTGGGTTGTACTGGCTGCATCTTGCAGAGACAGAAGTGTGAAGGAGTGTTGTGGTCCAGGGCTGGGGACAGTTCAGTCACAGCAGGGACAGGGCTGGTCCAAAACGATAAAGGTTCATGTTATACTTTATATAAATATACTGCACATACTGGGACTGGTGTCCAGTGATGCAGATGATGATGTTCAGACAGACAGAGGTGTTGGACGAGCTCAGGAGAGTTTGTTTTCTGTAGGACACACATTAACACAAGTTTGGATTTGATCAAATGAATAAAATACAGAATTGAACATTTCCAATCATTATAAAACTGTTGCTTACCTGTAAAGTTTGTGTGGCATTTATCAGCTCCTGCCTTATCTACACAAAATAAAAACTGGGACAGAGAGTGAAGTGTCCTCTGTCAGGATTAGTGAACCACACGCCTCTATGTTGAATCGTCTTTACGCTACAGCCTCTTTCTCTTCTATGACAGATGCTAACAAGGTGTTAGTGAAACACGAAGCCAGGACCAAATTCATTGATTATATCTGTGTCTAATCAGTTTCATTTGGATAAATACTGAGTCTTAATGACAAAGTAATCAGATAAAAACATGTATAAATACCTTTGTGAGCAGTTTCTGTGGAGGAGGTGGAGGAGCAGCTGAGCTCAGTGGGTTTGACCCAACCTGCTGGGTAGAAATACTGAGAGCGGGAAAATCTCTGTGATTTATTGTCGACTGAAATGACCCAAAATTGACCCAACTGTTGGGTAGAAAAAAACAACCCAACTCTATGAAAATAACCCAACAAAATGACCCAACCATAACCCAGCAGTTGTTTGTTAAAATATCCCAGCATTTTATTTTTTTAAATCAATCAGAGTAAGCATTAATGAAATGGAAATGAAAAAGGAGAAGCAGAAGCTATTTACTCATCCAGAAAGTGTGAGCCTGTGAAGCCTGTTCCTGTGTTCACCCCATGGAACATTTTAGAAAGGTGTCGCCTGTGCAGAACTTTGATGTTACGACCCGGCTCTGCTAGTAAAGGAAGAAACAAAAACCAAGATGTAAAATGGATAAATAAAGTTGTAATTGAATAAAAGGAGTGGCAAAAATAACCATAAGAACAAAGGCTATTTACAGTAAGTACAAAAAGGTTAAACTAAACAGACAAAATCAGGTCTAACAAAACCAAACAAAGTCATGACTAGACAACGAGTGTCATATAAACGTAAACATACCAAAAAGTGACGCAACACTAACGGCAACAGGGAGCGAGTGTCTCTGAATACACAAAAGTTAGTATTAACAACGAAGAGACACAGAACACAAAACGGCATCCTGGCCACAAAGACCAGCAGCCTAACTACACATGAGTGTTCCCTGGACACACAGTCATTACTGACACAAAGCGACACAGACACAAATACAAATGGCGCACTGGCCACAAGGACCAGCAGCCTTGAATGAGCCACGATGGAGTCCTCTTACGCCGGGCTCAGACCTAGAGCGGCGGAAGAGAGGAGAGCGGCGAGCTTCCATTCATTCCCTCTGCTGCCTGGCGACCGGAAAGAAGCCTCCGGAAATCCACAGGAGAGCGGCGAGACACGGGCGGCCGGAGCGGAGACTAGCGTTAAAAAAATGTCAACGCTATGCAAATACAGAGCCATTTCCGGCGGCGGCTCCACCAACCACAGAACAAGCGCTGACAGACACCTGTGCGTAATTGGCTCATGCGCAAAAGCTGCGTCTCAAACCCACCTCCACGCGCTCCTGCACAAGGGGGGCTGGCCAAGGAAGTAGAGCAAGCTGGGCGACGGAAAGCGTTTTTTTGCCGCTTGGTCTGAGCCCGGCGTTATAGGAGGGGCTGCACAGGTGGCTTTAACGAGCTCCCCCAGGTGTTGAGCTGCTCCCCCAATCAGGCGGCAGCAAAGCCAGAGACCCAACCAGCAGCCAGGACCCCAATGCACTCCACCAATCACAGCCCAGGACCACAATGCACTCCACCAATCACAGCCCAGGACCACAATGCACTCCACCAATCACAGCCCAGGACCACAATGCACTCCACCAATCACAGCCCAGGACCACAATGCACTCCACCAATCACAGCCCAGGACCCCAGTGCACTCCACCAATCACAGCCCAGGACCACAGCAGCACATTTACATGTGAGAAAACAGGTTTAGGCCACACTAACAACAATATACAAAAAGAAAGCAGGGAGCCTGGGGGCCTGGGGGCGCAACATTTGAATTGGAGCCGTCCATGACGAGCACAGCTGAAGACGAGTGGACGTTTAGGACCTTTAGTCCATTGAGATCCAGTGATGTTTATTTCAATGTCTTGTTGCCAAGCTTCATTTAGGTGATCAAGAGAAGGACGTTTTAGCGGAGCTACTCAAACTCTGTGTCTACTTCATTAGGCGGAGGCGGAAGTCCCTGTCAGTGGCTTTTTACTGCCGTAAAATATATTGTATTGTAATTGTAATATGTTAACATGTCACACAGTCATATAGTTGTTTTGACCTAATATCCCCCTCTGTCTGAGCTTGCATCATATCCACAGTAGCCCACTGTAGCAGGTCTGCATAGCATTAAATGTTATTTTTCTGATAACTTTTATCCACAGGATGAATACCTCAGCCTATCCAGAACCCCCCAACACTGTGACTCGACAAACACGAGGTTAGTGACTGATTACAGAGACAATATAAGCACTTTGTTTTGGTTTTGGTTTTAGTTCTTGTCGACACTGCTGTACTACTGGCCCTGGTTCAATCTAGTTTCATCCCTATTTGGCCCGTTTAGACCTTGGTTTTAAAGCTAAGTTTAAGCTCACCGGCTGTAGTGTGTCCCAGGAGAACTCTCCACAGCCAAGGACAGCAGGATAGAACCCAGAGCAGGGTCTGAGTGACCAGAGCCCACATCAGAGAAGGTCCAGCGGACATTTGGAGGCCGATGGAGGCTTGCCCAAGTTTATGCAGCTCTGCCTGCAACACAAAATCAACAGTTTAAGCAAGACACCAGTTTGAATTCCCTGTGTAAGATTGAAATGATGTGCGAAAGAAAGATTAGGACAGACTGGGACGATGTGATTTGAAAAAGCATATTCACCACTCTCAAAAATATGTGTTGTTGCTTCCCACTAAAATCTATCCTTAATCCAGCAGGGCCACAGAGGAGAGGGATTTCTCCAGGTACATCTCAGAGAGCGATAAATTAGACGATGGTCCTCCGGCTCTTTACCAGCTGAGAACCAACAGAGTGGATCTGAATGAAGAATCTAACCTGAGGAGAATCACTGTTGGAACCAAAGATCCACAACATGAGAATAAGACCGTCCTCCTGGTGGGGGCCACAGGGTCAGGGAAGTCCACTCTCATCAACGCCCTGGTCAACTTTGTGATGGGGGTGAAGTTTGAAGATAAAGTCTGGTTTGAGATGGTTCCAGAGGAGAAGAACAGGCCTCAGACACAAACTCAAACCTCTGCTGTGACTGTTTATGAAGTGTTTGGGTTCGAGGGGAAAACTGTTCCTTTTTCTCTGACCATCATCGACACTCCAGGATACGGAGACACCAGAGGAATAGAATATGATGATATCGTGACTAAGAAACTCAAGGACCTGTTCTCTATCCCTGATGGAGTGAAGACCATCGATGCAGTGGGTTTGGTGCTGAAGGCCACAGAGAACAGACTGGACGAGAGAATGTTCTATGTCTTTAACTCAGTCACTTCTCTGTTTGGGAGAGACATGGAGCAGAACATCGTGGCCTTGATGACTCACTCAGATGGAAGGGAACCCAAACTGGCTCTTCAAGCTTTAGATGAAGCAAAGGTTAAATTTGCCAGAAAAGAGAACAATGAACCAGTTTACTTCCTCTTCAACAACTGTCAAAAGAAAAATATAAAAAACAAGAAAGCTGAAAGAGCTGCAGAGTTTGCTTTTGAAACCTCCGAGGATGGAATGAAAGACTTCACAGAGTTTCTCAAACAACGTCCTCCTCAGTCCCTGAAGACGACCGTGGAGGTGATGAAGGAGAGAATCTGCCTCACGGCCTGTATCCAGAACCTGGAGGAAAGAGTTCGAACAATAGAAATAAAGCAGAAAACAATGAACAAAAGCAAAGTGGAACTGACAAAATATGAAGAAGAGATGAAGAAGAACAAGGACTTTACTGTAAATATAAAAGAGGTCTACAGAGGGAAAGAAAAAATTGAGAGTGGTCGAGCTACCACTTGTAATAACTGTAAAGAGAACTGTCATTACCCAGGATGCACCTGGGCCTGGGGTCCATCCTGGTGTGAAGTCATGAAAGATGGAAAATGCACCTCCTGCTCTGGAAAATGCTCAGTGAAAGCTCATGTTCAAGAGAACTGGATATATGTGGACAAAACCAGAACCGTGAAAAAGACCTATGAGGAAATTAAGACCAAATACGATGAGAACAAAGCCCAGAGTGAGGAGAAGACCAGCCTGGTGGAGGATCTGGAGAAGGAAATGGCCAAATTTCAACAAAAGAAAAAACAGGATCTGGACAAGGCCTGTCAGATCATTGAGAAGCTGGAGCAGATCGCCCTGAACGTGGACTCAGTTTTCACTTATGTCCATCTGGAGTTTCTGATGAAGAAGATGAAGGAGATCGGAGACACAGAGAAGGTCCAAACACTGGAGAGAATGAGAGAGCGGATGGACGAGAGGAACAAGGCTGCAGCCAATTACTTCAGGAAATGTACCGACTTTGTGAAAAACAAAAAAGAACAGGCTAAATATATCCTTTTCGGAAAAGTAAGACATATGTTTGGTAACACGGGTTCACAGGTGTGAGGAAAACCACACACCACTTTTCTGTGTTTTAGGACAAAATACAGAAAAGTATTTTGATTAAATGTAATTCTAGACATGGAGATAAAAGTTTAGCTTTGAAAAAGAAAGATTAAAGTAATTCCTAATTTCCTGATTATCTGCTCTAAGCAGCCACTGATTAAAACCTTTGTCTTTGAGCATAATTATCTCTGTACATTGTTCCTTTAATAATGATATTTAATATATATGTAACACTTCATGCCTTGTGTGTATTAACTGATGCTCAGTATCTGCTGCAACATGTGATTTACATTACTTTACATTAGAATCTTTAATATTTTCTTTTCCTCAAAACCTTTGGAATTTTATTTGTAATGTTTTAAATGTTTTTTCTCTAATAACAGTGGCTCTATATGGTTTTATGGATAATACAAAGTCGAGTGTTGTTTTAGCGACACCTGTGGGTCACATGACGTCATTAAAGCTGCCACAGTTAAGGTTCTGTATTTGTCCACTCTTATATATTCATGAGTATTATGTTCCTTATATCACTGTAATCATTCTGTATATTTCCTGATTTATTATCATTAAGTTCAATAATCTTTATATATTTCTTATTTGTTTTTAATCTAAAGCAGTCGTTGTAAACGCCTGTTTAACTGTTTAAGCTGTCAGTGCTGTTGATTCAAAGCTTTGCAATAAAATTCACAAAATCATAAAGTGGTGTTTTTTTGTGCAACTTTGAAGTCCAGCATATAATACATACATTTAGTCAATATAATACAGTTTGTGCACACTTTCCTGCTAGTTTTATAATAGAAATGGTATTAAAAAGGTTGTATGATTAATGTCCTTATTATAATGTTCACAAGTTAAAGGCCCTACACCTGATTTATTTATATAAATCAGGTATAAAAATTTATACCTGATTTATTTATTTTATAATTATCAATACTTATAATTTCATGAGTAAATTATAAGTATTTGTGAGAAAGACTCTGAACACATGATTAGAAAACATTACATCAATTTAATAAAATCTCATTTCCTTTGACCCTGAAAACAGACCTTAAAGTTAAGTTAAGTTAAATGACCCGAGTTACATTTTAATTCCGCCGCTTCCTTTAGCTTTAATAATAACATTAGTTATGTTTATTGGAGGCGTATATATGCAAGGCAAAAGCACTGGATTTAGAGGCGTTTTGATTTAAAAAGAGGAACAAGGCAGGGAGACCCTCTTTCACTACATGTTTTTGCTCTGAGTTTTCAGCCTTTGATGGAAAAAATAATAACACATCCATTTAGAAAATGGTTTAAGATTTGACTTTATTGATCTTACAGTGGAGAACATAAGTTGTTGTAGTCGCTCTTCAAACACTGGAGCAGAAAGTTAGAAAATTACAAAAAGAAAATGAGCGAGTAATCACGATGGAATAAAAGTATCTCATAAACAGGGAGCAATAACTTCAGGACAATAAATTCATTAATTAATAAATGTGGTTATGGTTTTGGAGGATGAACATTATTGGGGTGAAAAAAAAAATCTCAATAACATTCTTTCTCCAGCAGATTAGAGTTATTAACAATTTTGTCATTTTTATTTTATATTTTGAATAAAATTAAAATCATTTTATAAATTGTACATGTGTGTTAAAACTTAACTTAACTTTATAGAGAAACTAATTAAAACATGTTTATAGATTCAAATACTGTAAATTCTCTAATATAGGCCGGGGCCTTTATTTACTCAAGCACATCGAGGACCAGGGGCCTCATTTATAAAGCTCACGTACGGACAAAACGAGGCCCAAACCTTCTGCACCAACTGTTCTGCACCAAAGGCGGTGTTTATAGAAATCAAACTGAACGTGAAACATTAGGCAGCGCCACACTAGGTTTGTACCTGTCGTACGCAGACCGCACTTTCAGAAACGCTGCACAGACGAGGCGAGGGGGGGTCACACTGAGGAAATGAAGTTTTGTGCTCATGTTAAACCGCTGAGCTTTTTTCTTTTCTTAAAGAGGGGGTGTTCTGCTTTAAAGAGGGGGTGTTCTGCTTTAAAGAGGGGGTGTTCTGCTTTAAAGAGGGGGTGTTCTGTTTTAAAGAGGGGGTGTTCTGCTTTAAAGAGGGGGTGTTCTGCTTTAAAGAGGGGGTGTTCTGCTTTAAAGAGGAGGTGTTCTGCTTTAAAGAGGAGGTGTTCTGCTTTAAAGAGGGGGTGTTCTGTTTTAAAGAGGGAGTGTTCTGCTTTAAAGAGGGGGTGTTCTGCTTTAAAGAGGGGGTGTTCTGCTTTAAAGAGGGGGTGTTCTGTTTTAAAGAGGGGGTGTTCTGCTTTAAAGAGGGGGTGTTCTGCTTTAAAGAGGGGGTGTTCTGCTTTAAAGAGGGGGTGTTCTGTTTTAAAGAGGGGGTGTTCTGCTTTAAAGAGGGGGTGTTCTGCTTTAAAGAGGGGGTGTTCTGCTTTAAAGAGGGGGTGTTCTGCTTTAAAGAGGGCGTGTTCTGCTTTAAAGAGGGCGTGTTCTGCTTTAAAGAGGGGGTGTTCTGCTTTAAAGAGGGGGTGTTCTGCTTTAAAGAGGGGGTGTTCTGCTTTAAAGAGGGGGTGTTCTGTTTTAAAGAGGGGGTGTTCTGCTTTAAAGAGGGCGTGTTCTGCTTTAAAGAGGGGGTGTTCTGCTTTAAAGAGGGGGTGTTCTGCTTTAAAGAGGGGGTGTTCTGCTTTAAAGAGGGCGTGTTCTGCTTTAAAGAGGGGGTGTTCTGCTTTAAAGAGGGGGTGTTCTGCTTTAAAGAGGGGGTGTTCTGCTTTAAAGAGGGGGTGTTCTGCTTTAAAGAGGGGGTGTTCTGCTTTAAAGAGGGGGTGTTCTGCTTTAAAGAGGGCGTGTTCTGCTTTTGTCAGTCCCATAGCACCAGTCTATATCTCACTACAATGATGACAAACCTTCTGTTGGTCTGTAAATGCAGTAAATTAGAATAACTGCCTTGTATAAAATGTCTCTCTCAAAATGGCTGTAGTGAATGTCTTGAAATAGGCCTCTGTCTCTTTAAGAACCTCTGAGCCTTTAGACACGCCCCCTCCACACGCTGTCTGTGGCATCAGTGGGGAGGGGGTTCTGCTGAGGAGCAGTGGTTGGTTACAAAGCTCGGAGGCGTCTCCAGGAGGTGGGGGCGTTCCTAGGTGGACTCAGGCAAACATATCCCTAAAATGGCCGCCATCAGAGTTTTTACAGATTACTCAGAAATACGTGAATGTGCCAAGGCAACACTTCAGCCATGTTTTTAATGAGGGAGTGACAGAATAACATGAGGGAAAGCCGCGCTGAGGGCGGGGCCAAGGCAGAGGCCGCGCTGAGGGCGGGGCTAAGGCAGAGGCCGCGCTGAGGGCGGGGCCAAGACAGAGGCAGCGCTGAGGGCGGGGCCAAGGCAGAGGCAGCGCTGAGGGCGGGGCCAAGGCAGAGGCAGCTCTGAGGGCGGGGCCAAGGCAGAGGCCGCGCTGAGGGCGGGGCCAAGGCAGAGGCAGCGCTGAGGGCGGGGCCAAGGCAGAGGCCGCGCTGAGGGCGGGGCCAAGGCAGAGGCAGCGCTGAGGGCGGGGCCAAGGCAGAGGCCGCGCTGAGGGCGGGGCCAAGGCAGAGGCCGCGCTGAGGGCGGGGCCAAGGCAGAGGCCGCGCTGAGGGCGGGGCCAAGGCAGAGGCAGCGCTGAGGGCGGGGCCAAGGCAGAGGCCGCGCTGAGGGCGGGGCCAAGGCAGAGGCAGCTCTGAGGGCGGGGCCAAGGCAGAGGCCGCGCTAAGGGCGGGGCCAAGGCAGAGGCAGCGCTGAGGGCGGGGCCAAGGCACAAGTCCATCAGAGACGCTGCAGCTCCATGACCTCCTTCTCTCTCTCCACCCGGACTCTGCTCCTCATTCACGCCCAAAGTGACCCTCTGCCTCGCCCCCCAACCCCGACTACACGTACAGCGAGCTCAACAAACAATATCTGAGAGATTAAAAGCTTGTTCTGTAGTTTCAGGAAGTTTGAGCTCCGTGAATGGCACTGGCAAATATCACAACAGATGCTCTTCAGGCTTTAGAAGAATCATAGGTTAAATGTGCCAGAAAAGAGAACAATGAACCAGTTTATTTCTGCTTCAACAACTGTCAAAAGAAAAAAGATCGAAGATGAGGAAGAAGCTGAAAGAGCACAATCTGATTTTAAAATGTCAGACAAAGGAATGGAGGACCTGACAGAGTTTATGGGACAATGTCCCTGAAGACGACAGTGGAGGTGATGAAGGAGAGAATCTGACGGCCTGTGTCCAGAACCTGGAGGAGAGAGTTCAAAAGAACCTCCGGTACAGATACAGACGCATCTCGTCATAGAAGGGGGCGTGGCTTCGCAGAGGAGGAAAATATAATCTTTAGAGAAACACATTTTTCCC
>NC_136873.1:9686713-9724616 GCF_951799975.1 Gobius niger
TTGAATTTTTGTTGAATTTTTGTCTTTTTTTGTCTCATTTTGTCGCGTTTACATCCTTGTTTCCTTCTCATTTTTTGTGGCTGTTTTGGTGCTTTTTCCCCAAGCAGCTTTTTGATTCGGGTAAAGTCGAACTGGAGAAAACGGGATCCTTTCATGTGGGAGTTAATGGTAAATGGTTAATGTAACACTGTGGAAAAAAAAACTGAAAAAATCGTGGAATATTAGGGTAAAATGTGCAACAACGTCTGACATCGTTTATATTTTTAATAAAACCAGTGTGTGATTCCTTTGAGCCCAAACGACACTTGTTAATCTGCGAGAGGGAAATAAAAGAGCAGGCGTAGAAAAAAGGAGATCATCCAAATCCCGCCAGAACAAAAGATTTACAGGACGACGGCGCGGAGGGTAATCCGTGACGTGTGTAATCCGCTTTCTGCTGACGAGGCGTTAAAGATCACGCGAGAGCCGACAGTAATAAAGTCTAAACCGGGTCCATGTGGATGTTCATTAGCATGTTTGTAGCATGAGGCTAATATGTAGCATCATGTTAGCAATCTCCGGCTGTTGGGCCACTTTGCTCCATGTCTTTGTATCTTTGTTTAGTAGGAAACTATATCAATAATTCAGCATTTTTTTTCCATCATTTTTTTGTTGGGCATTCAACTCATTTTTGTCACATTTATGTCATGTTTTTGTCTTTTTTTTATTTATTTTTTTGTCAAATTTTTATCATATTTTTGTAGCATTTCTGTCGTTTTTTCATAAATTTTTCATCCAGGTTTTGTCTTTTTTTTGTCACATTTTTGTTGAATTTTTGTTGAATTTTTGTTGAATTTTTGTTGAATTTTTGTCACATTTTTGTTGAATTTTTGTCATTTTTTTGTCATTTTTTGTCATTTTTTTGTCATTTTTTTGTTATTTTTTCGTAAATTTTTAATCAATTTTTAATCAATTTTTTGTCATTTTTGTGTCATTTTTTTAATCAATTTTTTGTCACATTTTGTCACATTTTTGTCATTTGTTCATCAATTTTCTGTCAATTTGTTGTAATTTTTTCGTCACTTTTTTGTCACATTTCCATCATTGTTTTCGTCTCAGTTCTGTCACTATTTCCACACCTTTTTTTCCAGAAGCTTTTGGATTGGGGTAAAGCCAAACTGGAGAAAATGTGCTCGGTTCAGGCGGGAATTGACGAAAAAAAAAAAAAAAAAAATGACCAAAATGTAGCAAAAAATGACAAAAATATGATTAAAAAATTGACAAAAAATTGAAAAGAATTTGTCAAAACGTGACCAAAAAAATAACAAAAATATGACAAAAATATGACAAAAAAAATGACAAAAAATTGACAAAAAATTGACAAAAAATTGACAAAAAATTGACAAAAATGACCCAAAAAAGGACAAAAATGTGACAAAAAAAATTACAAAAATTTGAAAAAAAAAATTGACGAAAAAATGTCAAAAAATGTAGCAAAAATGACAAAAATGTAGCAAAAAATGACAATAATTTTATTAAAAAATTGATGGAAAATGGAGAAGAATTTGTCAAAAAGTGACCAAAAAAATGACAAAAAAATGACAAAAATGTAACAAAAAATGACAAAAAACGGATCAAAAAATTGACGAAAAATTTTAAAAAAAGCCAAAAAACGTGAAAAAAATGTGAAAAATTGTGACAAAAAAAATCACGAAAATTTGACAAAAATTGGATGAAAATTTGACGAAAAAATGACCAAAAAATGACCAAAAAGTTACAATAATGAGTTGAAAACCCAACAAAAAAATGATGGAAAAAAACTCTGCTGACATGTGGAAAAAGCTCCTCTCGGTTCAGGCGGGAGTTAAGAGGTTAAACAGGGAAAAATGAGGTTAAAATACCGGGGTAAAAAAAGGGAAAACATTTGTGGAAAATTCTGAAAAAAACATGTGGAAAATCAGAAGGAAAACAGTGATAAATAAAATGAATGAACAAAGGTTGAGGGTAAAGCTGTTCCTGATGTCCACAGCACACGTCTCCATCCTGCCCCCCCCCCTCCTCACGTCCCCGCTCGTGTGGTAAATGCCGGATGAACCGTGGGGGGGGGGGAGGGGCTGGTTGAGATTCCGGTCCAGTCCTGGCTCTCTCCGCTCTCTCCGCTCAGCGCTGAGGCCTGAGCTGAATGCCAATGAGCCAACATGGCCGCCGCTGTGTTTCCCCGCTGACGCCGGCGACCTCTGACCCCGCCCTGCAGGAGCCGGCAGTTAGGAGGATCCTTAAAGGTTTAAACCCTTCTGTCACGGGGATTCAGGAGGATCCCGTCGGCTCCGAAATCTAAAGGGTTCTTGATTAAAGGGACAGAATGAGGACAGTGTCAAAGTGTCCCCTGTGGAGGACATGTATAACCCTGGATATGTCCCGCCCCTTACATACGGAGGACATGTATAACCCTGGATATGTCCCGCCCCTTACATACGGAGGACATGTATAACCCTGAATATGTCCCGCCCCTTACATACGGAGGACATTTATAACCCTGGATATGTCCCGCCCCTTTACATACCAAGAAAACACGGACTCAAATGGAGCAAACATGACATGGAAATTGTGTATTTTTCATTCACTTTAAGTTTCAAATGTAATTGTTTGGGTGGTGTTAGTTTAACCTCTTAACTCCCGCCTGAACCGAGAGCATTTCCTCCAGGTCAGCTTTACCCAAATCCTGTAGGCCAGTGTTTAACGCCTCATTTGAAAGACCTACAAAACTAAATGGATCTTTTTCCTCACGTCATCAGATTTTTTTCACCACTTTTTTTGTCGGGCAGTCGTCTCATTTTTGTCAAATTTTTGTCCATTTTTGTCTTTTACAGCCGTTACTGTCATCACAAAAAACAGGGAAAAAAAATATCACCCCAGCGTGAGCTCAGAGACGCTGAGAGTCGGTCAGAGCCCGGTGTCCGAACACCAGCAGACTGAGCGACTACATCTGATAAAAGTCGCTAAACTCCGGGAATAAAGTATTTCTGTGATAAAAAACAAACTCAGAGACAGTGGAATATTTATGGATAAATACGAGTCAGATACGCTTTTACTTCACATGGATTTTACGTGAATGACTTGGATTATTCGAGAGGAAGCTGTCGGTCATTTAACTCCAGCTAACGTTAGCATGAAGCTGTCGGTCATTTAACTCCAGCTAACGTTAGCATGAAGCTATCGGTCATTCAACAGCTCCAGCTAAAGGTTAGCAGCTAACGTTAGCATGAAGCTATCGGTCATTTAGCTCCAGCTAAAGGTTAGCAGCTAACGTTAGCATGAAGCTACCGGTCATTTAACAGCTCCAGCTAAAGGTTAGCAGCTAACGTTAGCATGAAGCTACCGGTCATTTAACAGCTCCAGCTAAAGGTTAGCAGCTAACGTTAGCATGAAGCTGTCGGTCATTTAACAGCTCCAGCTAAAGGTTAGCAGCTAACGTTAGCATGAACCGTAACCGTTTATATTTAGGTCGTTTATTCCTGAGAAACACAAACACTCGACTGAAACAGCTGATTTACTTCAGTCGTGTTTAGTTCACAGACCTGTCTCTGTCAGGCTCTTCTCCCACTCTCCCAGTGCATTGTGGGAAATATTGACCCGTTTAGTGACCATCGATGCTCACTACTTTTCCAGATGCATTGTGGGAAATTTCGAGTGCACTACTTTTTTCTCTCTGGACATTCGGACACCCCTACAACATGTGACCACTAGATAGTGATTATATAGTCACTATATAGTCACTATATATATAGGGTCACAGCCAAGAATTTACATTTCTCAACAATCTGCACATCAGAATCATGGAGAGAAACAGGAAACTGATTTCTATTGTGACAAACAGACAGCACACAGGAGAGCTCTTGCTACGGAGCTAATAACAGGGCGGGGTAACGCTATCAGGAGCTAACGCTAACAGGAGCTAATGTAGTGCATCCCTAATTAATATACAGTATGACTCATTTTAACTGTGTATTACAATAGTATTTAAGTGGTTAGAACAAGTTGTTTGTCCATTTTGCTTGAAGAAGTAACTACAAAGATAGAATAAAATAAGCAGCTCTTTGTTCTTCGTCTTCGTTCTGCAGAAGCTCCTCCCACACGTCAGGGCTTTGCTGTAGAACCGTTCAGAAAGTTTATATAAAAGATGAATAACGAGGTCCTGGTGATGAAGGAGCCGCGGCGCAGAGTTCACCCAGGAATGAGGTCCTTTCTGTGGGACAAGCTCAGCCAAATCCCCCCTGTTTCTGCACGTTTTAATTATTCATCCCGCACTTCTAGGTCGGAACGTTCTGGTCCGACTCCATCCGTGGGTTTGAGATTGTTGTTCAGAAAAACAAAGGCGACGCGTGCTCTTCTGGGGCCGGCGTTCACGGGGATCTTCTTAAAGGAACAGGACTCGTTTTTTCCATCCTGAGGCCTGTGCGCGCCTTAGACGAGTTGATGTGTACCTGTCTGGTCTTTGTGTGAGCGCTCAGCCACGCAAAAAGACCAAAGATGTTGTTAAAGAGTGTATGTTCCTCCCGTCTTTAGCCGCTGCTGTCTCCCACACAGGAAATGACCATATTTGGATCACAGCCTTTCCTGCTACACGTGGATACCAAACAAGTCTTTGTGAATGAATAAGCGACACAGACATGCTGGAGTCGCTTCATAATATCTCTGTAACGGTTGAAACAAAAACTGCCCCAAAGTTCGTTCATCAGTTTTGTTGGTCTTAGCTTTCAAATGAGGCGTCAGGCTGTGTCTCTCCTGTAGAAAAGCTTTTAGATTTGGCTAAAGTTAAACCGGAGAAAAGGCGCTCGGTTCAGGCGGGGGTTAAGAGGTTAAACCTACGCAATGGTATTTTTGATCACTGCGCAAAATGCTACGGCTAGCAACAGCAGGCTAATGCTAATGGCAGCTAATCAGTGATAGTGATAGTGTTGAAACTTAAAGAGGGGGTGTTCTGCCTTAAAGAGGGGGTGTTCTGCTTTAAAGAGGGGGTGTTCTGCTTTAAAGAGGGGGTGTTCTGCTTTAAAGAGGGGGTGTTCTGCCTTAAAGAGGGGGTGTTCTGCTTTAAAGAGGGGGTGTTCTGCCTTAAAGAGGGGGTGTTCTGCTTTAAAGAGGGGGTGTTCTGCTTTAAAGAGGGGGTGTTCTGCCTTAAAGAGGGGGTGTTCTGCTTTAAAGAGGGGGTGTTCTGCTTTAAAGAGGGGGTGTTCTGCTTTAAAGAGGGCGTGTTCTGCTTTAAAGAGGGCGTGTTCTGCTTTAAAGAGGGGGTGTTCTGCTTTAAAGAGGGGGTGTTCTGCTTTAAAGAGGGGGTGTTCTGCTTTAAAGAGGGGGTGTTCTGCTTTAAAGAGGGGGTGTTCTGCTTTAAAGAGGGGGTGTTCTGCTTTAAAGAGGGGGTGTTCTGCTTTAAAGAGGGGGTGTTCTGCTTTAAAGAGGGGGTGTTCTGCCTTAAAGAGGGGGTGTTCTGCTTTAAAGAGGGGGTGTTCTGCTTTAAAGAGGGGGTGTTCTGCTTTAAAGAGGGCGTGTTCTGCTTTAAAGAGGGGGTGTTCTGCTTTAAAGAGGGGGTGTTCTCCTTTAAAGAGGGGGTGTTCTGCCTTAAAGAGGGGGTGTTCTGCTTTAAAGAGGGGGTGTTCTGCCTTAAAGAGGGGGTGTTCTGCTTTAAAGAGGGGGTGTTCTGCTTTAAAGAGGGGGTGTTCTGCTCTAAAGAGGGGGTGTTCTGCTTTAAAGAGGGGGTGTTCTGCTTTAAAGAGGGGGTGTTCTGCTTTAAAGAGGGGGTGTTCTGCTTTAAAGAGGGGGTGTTCTGCTTTTGTCAGTCCCATAGCACCAGTCTATATCCCACTACAATGATGACAAACCTTCTGTTGGTCTGTAAATGCAGTAAATTACAATAACTGCCTTGTATAAAATGTCTCTCTCAAAATGGCTGTAGTGAATGTCTTGAAATAGGCCTCTGTCTCTTTAAGAACCTCTGAGCCTTTAGACACGCCCCCTCCACACGCTGTCTGTGGCATCAGTGGGGAGGGGGTTCTGCTGAGGAGCAGTGGTTGGTTACTCGGCTCGGAGGCGTCTCCAGGAGGTGGGGGCGTTCCTAGGAGGACTCAGGCAAACCTATCCCTAAAATGGCCGCCATCAGAGTTTTTACAGATTACTCAGAAATACGTGAATGTGCCAAGGCAACACTTCAGCCATGTTTTTAATGAAGCTTGAAAAAGTCCATTTTGCAGAATACCCCCACTTTAAGTCAAAATGGAAAATGAAATGAAACCTATATTGAGCGCGGTGCACTAAACTGAATGAAATATGTGTATTTATTAGTACATACGTGTGTCTCTGTGTGTATAGATACTATATGTGTGAGGGGTGAGTGAGATCAACCTTTGGACAGTCCTGTGTGAGTGAATGTCGTGTGTTTGTTGTGTTTTGTGTGAGTTGTGTATTACATATTTATGTAAGGGATAATGTATAGAACGATTCGCGTCGGGGTCCGATTCGCCCTGAAGGTGCTTATTTTCCCGATAATCCCGCTTATTATTCGGCCATTTGCAACTGAACACACAACATAAACTTCGTACACTTTTATGAAGGTCGAAAGGTTTATTTAATGACTTCTGCGACAAATAGTTCCCAAAAGTTTGCACGTTGCTCGGCAACGTTTGGCTAGGCTAGTAGCAGCAAGGCTAGCAGCTAGCGTAGCTGAAGGTGCAGTTGGAGGAGGTGGTGAATCTCTGGGTAAGTTGAAAGTCAGACTCACGATTCCCCGACTTCTCTCTCAGTGACGGGACAGATAGTGTTTACGTACGTGCGGAGTGATATGAAAGCACCAACTCAGACGTCCTTTATCAGGAAATAATGAAATCCCATCAAATCAACGGAGCTTCTACTTACGCTGTGAAGAGCTGTATAATAAGCATTGATATTGTGCACTAAGTTGTGTTTTGTTTTGTTTCTGAAACGAGAACCCTCGAAAACCAGAATGTTCACCTCGGGGGGTTTTTCCTCTTCAGTAAAGAAAACGTCAATATAATCAAAGCTGGGACAGAAACTCCGGCTGAATCAGAGGCAGGAAGTACTCAGTTACACTTTTTGAAGAAAGAGTATTTTTATCAGACAGTTTTGTTTATTTACTTCCACTCGATGAAGAATCTGTTTCTTACTTGAGATAAATAATAGTTCTTTTCTCTGCTGTGAGTAAAGCCGGTCGCCGTCTCTCTTCCGTGGAGCTGGAATGAAAGGATCACTGTGCTCCTCACTCCTCACTGTGCTCCTCACTCTGCTCCTCACTCCTCACTGTGCTCCTCACTGTGCTCCTCACTCTGCTCCTCACTCCTCACTGTGCTCCTCACTGTGCTCCTCACTGTGCTCCTCACTCTGCTCCTCACTCCTCACTGTGCTCCTCACTGTGCTCCTCACTCTGCTCCTCACTCCTCGCTCTGCTCCTCGCTCTGCTCCTCACAGCTCGCTCCTCGCTCTGCTCCTCGGGGCCTGGGCTGATTCTGTCTCTGCATAAACAGGACAAATGTGTGATTAAAAACCCATGTGTTTGTGTTTTACATTCAGTCACACTCGTTAATTATTCATGTTCACATCTGCAGCCGCGGAGCCGAACGGGAGATTTATGAGAAACAAACCACGGGATCTGCAGATCTCAGAGTCGACTCACGAAAAACAAAACGAGAAGGACAGAAAGAGCCTCACGTGGAAGATGAGGTTTTCATTCCACTCGGACAAAAAAACAGCCTGTTCTACTTTGAAAACATCAGGGCAGCTGCAGCCGGGTTCCCGTTACCATGGAGATCTGCTAGCTTGCGGGTGCTAGCAAACACTTTCCACAGACTGACGTGAGAATAAAAAGCTGTTGGACTCACTGTGTGTTTTAATGTGAATAATGAACACCAGGGTTTTTCATCTTAACCCCCACCTGAGACGAGCACATTCTCTCCAGTTCAGCTTTACCCAAATCTAAAAGCTTCTGAAAAAAGTAGCAACAATGGCAATCGCACGCAAAAAAAACAAAATCGACCAAAAATGATAAAAAAAATTGATAAAAATGACACGAAAAATGACAAAAAATGATGAAAAAATTGATAATAATGACACGAAAAATGACGAAAAATGACAAAAAAAATGACAAAAAAGTTACAAAAGTTAGTTGAATACCCAACAAAAAAGTGATGGAAAAAAAATCTGATGATCCTCTCGGTTCAGGCGGGAGTTAAGAGGTTAAAGAGTGCCATTGACAGTGGCATTTTTATTCACTCGTAATCATTGCTCAAGATGAAAACAGTAAAAACACGTCCCCAGAGACACACGTTTATTTGATATACCCAGTGAGTCAGTGTTTAAGACGCTAGCATGCTACTGGTTAGCATTTAGCTTCCACAGCTCAGCTCTGACCTCTTCAAAGAAAGCCCTGAACCACAAACATCTGGCCTTGGATACACCATGTGTTTATCGTGTTGAAGGTAAATGCTAACCAGTAGCATGATAACGTATTGACTCAATGGTTTCTTCACATAAACGTGCGTCTCTGGGGCCGTGTTTTTATTGTTAACTTCATGAGCAATGATTACGAGTAAATAAAAATGCCACTGTCAGTCAGTCGTCTTTCATTTTCATCCTGAGTACAGACATTGTCGTCTACGTCTACTTCAGTTTTCAAAATGGTGGCCGGGACTATGCGTGATGTCACTGGAAACACACGTATAAGTCATGTTTGTTTTAAAAAGCATTACACCACGGTCTGGGTGATACTGGATTCTGATTGGCTGGTGCATTATTTTGGTGTAACCGCACACGTAGTCCGGTAGTTAAATCACTGGGATGTCACTCCGCTGTGGCGTCGCCATAGCAACGCCTGACACAGCTGAGTCAGATAAAGGCGTAATTAGTGACTGACAGGAACGTATGAGATGGATTTAGTGTTTGCTAAATGTTTGTAGAGGAGAGTGAGCAGCTAGGTTAGCTACTGTTAATAACATATGAGCTTTACATTTCTATTGGAAACGGTTAAGGCTATTCATCATTTTCAGCCGTACATAAAATGATCCTGCATTGAAGCATCTTTGTCTGGATTAGTAAAGTCAAACATAAAAGTTTGAGTTGGGGGGGCCCAGGTGTGAGCGACTCCACCGCAGCTGTTTCCATAAACAGTTGAGCTGGTTGAGCTAGCTAGCTTTAGCTTCAGGTTAAACCTTGTAAAAGGTAAATAACTGGTGCCCACGAGTGCCGCATATCGGTGTTTCCTTCCAGGGAAAAGTGTTTCCGGGTTAGTCCTGTTGTGTTGTGATTCTGTGCTGATGTTGTGTCGTTGAGCCTGACTGAGATCCTCGTAATAGCTGCGGAGAATGACTCGCTCTGAGACCAGCCTTCAGTGACCGGCTAATAACCCACACAAAATAGTCCCGTAGTCTGGCAGATTTAGTGACTTTAGTCAATGAAAAACACATTTATTATAAATGTTAGGTTTGTGGGACCCTGGTATAAGCGGATTAAACAACGAGGAGCCGCGTTAGACGTTATAATGCAGGAGGAACAACACTGTGTCGGCGTTAGAACCGGCTAATGCGGCTCCGAGTTGTTTAATCCTTATTTAACCCCTTAACTCCCGCCTGAACCAAGAGGATCTTATTCCTCACGTCATCAGATTTTTTTCCATAATTTTTTTGTTGGGTATTCAACTCATTTTTGTAACTTTATTGTCATTTTTTTGTCATTTTTTTTGTAAATTTTTATCACATTTTTGTCATATTTTTGTCACATTTCCATCATTGTTTTCATCTCAGTTTTGTTTCTATTTCCTCACCTTTTTTCCAGAAGCTTTTGGATTGGGGTAAAGCCAAACTGGAGAAAATGTGCTCGGTTCAGGCGAGAGTTAAGGGGTTAAAACCTGCTCTCGTAATAACTCGTTTATTCAAAAACTGAAGAAGATCTGAAATCCCTCTGAGCAAATAAAACAAAACAAAAGCAGAAGGTTAAACCCGCCTCTGTCTGTTATGTAGATTTCATCCTAAAACAGCTTATTTTGAAATGAAAACATGACAAAAACAAAATAATGATAAAAAATGACCCAAAAAATGAAAAAAAAAATGATAAAAATTATAAAAAATGATGAAAAATTACACAAAAAAATGACCCAAAAAATTACAAAACATGTGACAAAAATGATAAAAAATGACAAAAAAATGCATTAAAATTTACACAAAAAATGACAAAAAAATTGACAAAAAAATTACAAAACAATGACAAAAAATGGATTAAAAAATGACCCAAAAAGTGACAAAAAATGTGACAAAAATGATAAAAAATTACAAAAAAATTACAAAAATGACAAAATTGATTTTAAAAAAATGATAAAAAAAATAACAAGAAAATGATTTTAAAAAATGACACAAAAACTGACAAAAAATTGAATAAAAATGACACAAAATGTATAAAAAATGACACAAAAAATGACAAAAAAATGATTAAAAAATGACCCAAAAAATGAAAAAAAATGTGATAAAAATTATTAAAAATGATGAAAAATTACACCAAAAATGAAGAAAAAAATTGACAAAAATGACAAAATGGATTTTTAAAAAATGACAAAAAATGACCCAAAAAATTACAAAAAATGTGACAAAAATGGATTAAAAATGACACAAAAAATGACAAAAAAATAACAAAAAATGGATAGAAAAAAAAGAGAAAAAAACTACAAAATGAGTTGAAAACCCCCCAAAAAAGATGGAAAAATATCGGATGACGTGAGGAAAAAGATCCATTTAGATGAGTTTTGTAGGTCTTAGCTTTCAAATTTGGCGTCACACTGGCCTACGGGATTTGGGTAAAGCTGAACTAAAACAGCTCCACATCCACGCCTCTCGTTTGGAACCCGGGTTTGCTCCTGTCGTCGCTTAAACAGCGCCTCATTCTGTGGATGGCGTTTGACCTCTGACCCCGATCTCCATGACAAAGGCCCCATCTGCCTCAGGGGGGGGGGCCCGCGGCGGGGACGTGCCCAGGAGAAGGGGCGGCAGATGGGGCTGAAACAAAGGCCTCTGGAGGAGGAGGGGGGGAGGGGCTTAATGAGCGGGTCAAGAGCCTGGTGCCCTTCCTCACGGTCAGATCCACATGTTGATACACGTAGAGAAACTTTAGTCACATTAACATGAGGAACAAATGTGCTGCAAGTTTCTGTCATTATAAGTTTTCATCTAAAAAAAACTGACAGAACCAGGTTTAACCCCTTAACTCCCGCCTGAACCGAGCGCATTTTCTCCAGTTTGGCTTTACCCAAATCCAAAAGCTTCTGGGAAAAAGGTGAGAAAATAGAGACAAAACTGAGACGGAAATGTGACAAAAAAGTGACGAAAAATTGATGAAAAAGTGGCAAAAATGTCACAAGAAATTGACCAAAAAATGACCAAAAAATGACAAAAATTTGATAAAATGTGACAAATAAATGACAAAAAAATTAAAAAAAATGAACGAAAAAATTACAAAAAATTGACAAAAATTTGACAAAAAAACGACCAAAAATTGATAAAAAATGTCACAAAAAATGACAAAAATTTTATAAAAAAATTACAAAAAAATTACAAAAAAATTACAACAAAATTACAACAAAATTAAAAACAAAATGACAAAAATGTGACAAAAATGTGACAAAAATGTGACAAAAATGTGACAAAAAAATGACCAAAATTTTATAAAAAAATGACAAAAATATGACATAAAATTGATAAAATGTGAACGAAAAAATAACAAAAAATTGACAAAAAAACGACCAAAAAATGACCAAAATTTTATAAAAAAATTACGAAAAAATGTGACTAAAAAAACAAACAAAAAATTGACGAAGAAATGACAAAAAAGTTACAAAAACGAGTTGAAAACCCAACAAAAAAATGATGGAAAAAAACTCTGATGCCGTGAGGAAAAAGCTCCTCTCGGTTCAGGCGGGAGTTAAGAGGTTAAATTTGCCTTCGTGGCTTCGCACCTTCACATCTGTACGACCCTCTGCTTGGATTTCTTTGCAGGATGTCAGAATAACCTCCCAGAGCTGCTGTTTGGATGAAAACTGCCTCCCAGCCTCATAGAAGTTTTGCTTGAGGCTCCAAAGGTTCTCAATAGGGTTGAGGTCGGGGAGCAGGGGGTCCACATCATGAGTTTCTTTCATGAAATATCGAAGGTTTTCATACCTAGACCAAGACATTCAACTATTTCACGCTTTTCATCAGCAGAGAGACCCTTTTTCTTTCCCATATTGCTTGACAATGATGATTTGCTTAATAACATCCACAAAAACGACTAAGACGAAGCGACGGCTGAACGATTCATCTCATTTGCAATTTCATAAAGTCAAGAACTTTAATTTAACCAAGTGCATTTTCTCCAGTTCAGCTTTACTCAAATCTTAACCCCTTAACTCCCGCCTGAGCCGAGCACATTTTCTCCAGTTTGGCTTTACCCCAATACAAAAGCTTCTGGAAAAAAGGTGTGGAAATAGAGACAGAACTGAGACGAAAACAATGATGGAAACGTGAGAAAAAAGTGACGAAAAATTGATGAAAAAGTGGCAAAAATGTCAAAAAATGTCACAAGAAATTGACAAAAAAATGACAAAAAAATGACAAAAAATTGATAAAAAATGGACAAAAAATGTGACAAAAAAATGACAAAAAATTGATAAAAATTGTGACAAAAAATGGACAAAAAATTGATAAAAATTGTGACAAAAAATGACAAAAAATTGATAAAAAAATGGACAAAAAATGACAAAAAATGACAAAAAATGACAAAAAATTGATCAAAATTGTGACAAAAACTGACAAAAAATTGATAAAAATGACAAAAAATGGCAAAAAATGTGACAAAAAAATTGATAAAAATTGTGACAAAAAATGACAAAAATTTGATAAAAAATGGACAAAAAATTGATAAAAATTGTGACAAAAAATGACAAAAATTTGATAAAAAATGGACAAAAAATTGATAAAAATTGTGACAAAAAATGACAAAAATTGTATTAAAAAAATTACAAAAAAATTACAAAAAAGTTACAACAAAATGACAAAAATGTGACAAAAAAATTACAAAAATGTGACAAAAATGTGACAAAAAAATGACCAAAATTTTATAAAAAAATTACGAAAAAATGTGACTAAAAAAACAAACAAAAAATTGACGAAGAAATGACAAAAAAGTTACAAAAACGAGTTGAAAACCCAACAAAAAAATGATGAAAAAAAAAAAAAAAAAAAGCTCCTCTCGGTTCAGGCGGGAGTTACGAGGTTAAATTTGCCTTTGTGGCTTCGCACCTTCACATCTGTTCGACGCTCTGCTTGGATTTCTTTGCGGGATGTTAGAATAACCTCCCAGAGCTGCTGTTTGGATAAAAACTGCCTCCCACCCTCATAGAAGTTTTGCTTGAGGCTCCAAAGGTTCTCAATAGGGTTGAGGTCGGGGAGGAGGGGGTCCACATCATGAGTTTCTTTCATGAAATATCGAAGGTTTTCATACCTAGACCAAGACATTCAACTATTTCACGCTTTTCATCAGCAGAGAGACCCTTTTTCTTTCCCATATTGCTTGACAATGATGATTTGCTTAATAACATCCACAAAAACGACTAAGACGAAGCGACGGCTGAACGATTCATCTCATTTGCAATTTCATAAAGTCAAGAACTTTAATTTAACCAAGTGCATTTTCTCCAGTTCAGCTTTACTCAAATCTTAACCCCTTAACTCCCGCCTGAGCCGAGCACATTTTCTCCAGTTTGGCTTTACCCCAATCCAAAAGCTTCTGGAAAAAAGGTGTGGAAATAGAGACAGAACTGAGACGAAAACAATGATGGAAACGTGAGAAAAAAGTGACGAAAAATTGATGAAAAAGTGGCAAAAATGTCAAAAAATGTCACAAGAAATTGACAAAAAAATGACAAAAAAATGACAAAAAATTGATAAAAAATGGACAAAAAATGTGACAAAAAAATGACAAAAAATTGATAAAAATTGTGACAAAAAATGACAAAAAATTGATAAAAATTGTGACAAAAACTGACAAAAATTTGATAAAAATGGACAAAAAATTGATAAAAATTGTGACAAAAAATGACAAAAAATTGATAAAAAAATGGACAAAAAATGACAAAAAATGACAAAAAATGACAAAAAATTGATCAAAATTGTGACAAAAACTGACAAAAAATTGATAAAAATGACAAAAAATGGCAAAAAATGTGACAAAAAAATTGATAAAAATTGTGACAAAAAATGACAAAAATTTGATAAAAAATGGACAAAAAATTGATAAAAATTGTGACAAAAAATGACAAAAATTTGATAAAAAATGGACAAAAAATTGATAAAAAATGACAAAAATTTGATAAAAATTGTGACAAAAAATTACAAAAAATTTACAAAAATGAGTTGAATACCCAACAAAAAAAGGTTGGAAAAAAAAAATCTGACGTGAGGAAAAAGATCCTCTCGGTTCAGGCGGGAGTTAAGAGGTTAAAGAGTCTCCGCCAGAGCAACGCCTCATTTGAAAGCTAAGACCTACAGAACCGCTTCCCTGTCACGTTTTTGTCCTCACTTTTCTCGCTCTTTGTTGCATTTCCTCCTGTTGTTTTTGGAATAAGAAGTCGAGCGAGAACATGGATGTTGGATCATCTCATTGCACTTGTATCAGATTCTGCGTTTGGTTCGTGTTCCTGATGGAAAGTGCTGAGCAAAGGTCACGGATTCAAAAAGTCTCTGAACAATCGTCCACAAACACATCATTGTAAAAAACATCTGTCCCAGAGTCTTACGCGGGAAACATCTGTGTGGCTTTAATCCAGCGGGATAATCCAGTGTGTGTGTGTGTGTGTGTGTGTGTGTGTGTGTGTGTGTGTGTGTGTGTGTGTGTGTGTGTGTGTGTGTGTGTGTGTGTGTGTGTGTGTGTGTGTGTGTGTGTGTGTGTGTGTGTGTGTGTGTGTGTGTGTGTGTGTGTGTGTGTGTGTGTGTGTGTGTGTGTGTGTGTGACCTCCGCTGCCGGGCAGGACACACACGCCTGCAGGGGGCAGCACTGAGTCACAGCGAGGGGTCAGAGGTGGAGCCCGGGGACGAGGTCACATGAGGCCCTGAGGGAGGAGGAGGAGGAGGAGGAGGAGGAGGAGGAGGAGGAGGAGGAGGAGGAGGGAAGTTTACATGTAGAGACTGACTTGTATATGAGGAGAATGTGTTTTCATCATATTATCTTGTTATTATCAATAATAAGTTCATAGAAGATTTTTTTTTTCACCAAAAAAGGAAGAAGAAGAAAAGGAATTGGGAGAATAACAGGGCAAAAGAATTTGGAAGAGAAATGTGGGAATATATGATAATAAGGATGATATTTAACCTCTTAACTCCCAGATTCAGATTCATTTATTGGCCATTTGCAGTTTGAAAAACCACATTGGAAAAAAATGTGCAAAGAGCTCAAAGTGCGATATGTAAAACAAGTAAAAAGACACAATAAATAAAAAACAGAACAAACAAACAATGCCACATTAAAAGCCTGAGGGCAAAACATTGTACAATAAAAGTCCACACAGATAAATATAATAGAAGTGCCTGTTGAACCGAGAGGATCTTTTTACTCACGTCATCAGATTGTTTTTCCATCATTTTTTTGTTAGGTGTTCAACTCATTTATGTCACTTCTTTGCCTTTTTTTGTAATTCTTTTGTCACACTTTTGTCACTTTTTCATCAATTTGTCATCACTTTTTTGTCATTTTTTTGTCAATTTTTTGTCACATTTTTGTAATAAAAAAATGCAATTTTTTTTTCAAATTTTTATCATTTTTTATCACATTTTTGTAATTTTTGTCACATTTTTTCGTCCATTTTGTCACATTTTTGTAATAATTTTTTCGTCACATTCGTCAATGTTTTCTCACTTTTTTGTCACATTTTTGTATTTTTTGTCAATTTTGTGTAATAATTTTTTTGTGACATTTGTCATTTTTTTGTCAAATTTTTATCACAATGTTGTAATTTTTTTGTGACATTTTTGCCACTTTTTCATCAATTTTTCATCACTTTTTTGTCATGTTTTTGTCATTTTTTTTCAATTTTTTTTTCAAATTTTTGTCATTTTTTGTCACATTTTTGTCATTTTTTTTGTACATTTAAAAAAAAAAGTATCATTTTTTTGTTCATTTTTTATCACATTTTTGTGTCACATTCGTCAATTTTTTGTCAAATGTTTGTCAATTTCTTGTGACATTTTTGCCAGTTTTTCATTAACGTTTTCTCACTTTTTTGTCACATTTCCATAATTGTTTTCGTCTCAGTTTTGTCGCTATTTTCTCACCTTTTTTCCAGAAGCTTTTGGATTGGGGTAAAGCCAAACTGGAGAAAATGTGCTCGGTTCAGGGGTTAAAACTGTTTATTTAATCTTTGTCCTCAATGACAAACAGAAAAACTTATGGAAAATCAAAGACTTCATCAGGCGAAAACAAGACAAAGTTGTTGTTTTTGTCAAATTTTTGTATATTTTTTTGGTCAAATTTTAATCACATTTTTGTATTTTTTGTGTGACATTTTTGCCACTTTTTCATCAATTTTTCATCACTTTTTTGTCATGTTTTTGTCTTTTTTTTGTCTTTTTTTTTAAAATTTTTGTCAATTTTTTTATCATTTTTTTTATCATTTTTTGTCATTTTTTTGTTAATTTTTTATCATTTTTTCTCATTTTTTGTCATTTTTTTGTTAATTTTTTATCATTTTTTTGTCATTTTTGTCATTTTTTTGTTAATTTTTTATCATTTTTTTGTCATTTTTGTCACATTTTTGTCATTTTTTGTCACATTTTTTATCAATTTTTTGTAATTTTTTTGTCATTTTTTTGTCATTTTTTGTCATTTTTTCGTCCATTTTTTGTCACATTTTTTATCATTTTTTTGGAAATGAAATATTTGTGGATAAATTGGGGGAAAATACAGGAAATGCTTTGAAACAGGGAAAAGGAGAAACAATTGGGGTTTAAAAAAAAAGAAGTGGGGGATAAATGCAGTTAAAGTTTCTCCTCTCCGGCGCCCCCTGTCCTCGCCCCGGCGCCGCTGCACCCGCTCACGTTAACTCTGCAGCCGCGGCGCCGCGTGATCGTCTCCGCGGGACGCTTTGTTAAACTAATTGCGGGTTTTAAGGCCTTTGAGGCGCCGGCGTTTTCCCTGAATGGCGGTAATTTCGTCTGAATCGAAGCTTTTAGCGGCTTTTCTTTCCCGCGCGGCGAAAGCTTCAAAAGAGAAAATGGAGTAAAGTCGTTCCTGTGGCAGAGCGGTTAGCGGTTAGCGCCGCCGCCGCCGCCGCCGCCGCCGCCGCCGCCGCTCTCGGGAAACTGTTGCTCTGTGTTCGCAGGTGAGAAAACGCTGAGAAATCGATGTGAAACTGTTGAACGTTATGAGGAAAAACATGTATAACGGAAAAACTGGAAAAACAACAACTTTGTCTGGTTTTCGCCTGATGAAGTCTTTGATTCTGTTTGTCATTGAGGACAAAGATTAAATAAACAGTTTTAACCTCTTAACTCCCGCCTGAACCGAGCACATTTTCTCCAGTTTGGCTTTACCCCAATCTAAAAGCTTCTGGAAAAAAGCACCAAAACAGCCACAAAAAACAAGGATGTAAACTCAACAAAAATGTGACAAAAATTCAACAAAAAATGGCAAAAATTCAACACAAATTCAACAAAAAAATGACAAAAATTCAACACAAATTCAACAAAAAAATGACAAAAATTCAAGAAAAAATTGACAAAAATTCAACACAAATTCAACAAAAAAGTGACAAAAATTAAACCAAAAAGTGACAAAAATGTGACAAAAATTCAACAAAAATGTGACAAAAAAGTGACAAAAAAGTGACAAAAATTCAACAAAAATTAAACCAAAAAGTGACAAAAATGTGACAAAAATTCAACAAAAATGTGACAAAAATTCAACAAAAATGTGACAAAAAATCAACAAAAATGTGACAAAAATTAAATAAAAAAGTGACAAAAATTCAACAAAAATGTGTCAAAAAAGTGACAAAAATTCAACAAAATGTGACAAAAATTCAACAAAAATGTGACAAAAAAGTGACAAAAAAGTGGCAAAAAATCAACAAAAATGTGACAAAAATTAAATAAAAAGTGACAAAAAAGTGACAAAAAAGTGGCAAAAAATCAACAAAAATGTGACAAAAATTTAATAAAAAGTGACAAAAAAGTGACAAAAAAGTGGCAAAAAATCAACAACAATGTGACAAAAATTAAATAAAAAAGTGACAAAAATTCAACAAAAATTCAACAAAAAAATGACAAAAATTCAACAAAAATGTGACAAAAATTCAACAAAAATGTGACAAAAAACAAAACAAAAACATACAAAAGGTGACACAAACACAGCAACAACGCGAGGAAAAAGATCAGTTTTGTGGGTCTTAGCTTTCAAATGAGGCGTTACACAGACATATAAAATGGCCAAAGAGGACAGAATGCATTTGGTTTAGGCGAGTGGTAAGAGTCAGTCCCTTTACATGTCTTTGCAGAACAGCCACTTAAGTCATGTATGACGTACAACTGGCATTAGTTCAAAGTGACGCTTTACTGGCCAAACTCCCCCACCCCCACAATCTTACTTGTTTCCTTCACCGTAAAAGTCGGGAGATTAGTGGGAGATAAAGTAAAAAACCCGGAGTCTCCCGTGTGAATCAGGAAAGTGAATGTGTTGTGTGTGTTTGTCGTTTACTGTACTTATAAAAACAAGGCGCTTAATAGATAAAAAAGAGACAAAATGGAAGCTAAAGTCATTCCCGCGTTCCTCATCCTGAAGATAACGTGATTCCATTGTTTCAAAGACAAAGGTTTTGTTTGGAAGTGAATGAATGGATTCCCCCGACGGCCTCGTTCCAAATGTCTCTAATTATTAGCGAAGGCGGCGCCAGGATCGCCCGCCATCGCCGCGAAGTGGCAGCGATTCAGCTCAGAGTTTGGCAGCGGCTCGTCGTCTGAGTTTAATTAAAAAAACGGGCCGCGCTTCTCTCTCCGGGGCCCAGCAGGGGGCGCCGCGCTCGCTCTGGGACAGGTCTGTCCTCCTTCACATCTTACTTTTAACTTTGGCAGAGTAAAAATCGGCCCAAACTCTGAGTTTATCAAGTTTATTCTCTGAGAAGTAAGTCCAACATGGCCGTGTCGCTCCCTGGTCTTTCCCACGCTTATATTGTGATGACACGGCGAATTTAAGGCTTTTATTTTGAAAACACCATCAAATTATTTTGATCGCTGGTTCTTGGTCGTTTGTTCGTTGGTTCTTGGTCGTTTGTTCGTTGTTTCTCGGTCGTTTGTTTGTTGGTTCTTGATCGTTTGTTCGTTGTTTCTTGGTCGTTTGTTCGTTGTTTCTCGATCGTTTGTTCGTTGTTTCTCGATCGTTTGTTCGTTGTTTCTCGATCGTTTGTTCGTTGTTTCTTGGTCGTTTGTTTGTTGGTTCTTGGTCGTTCGTTCGTTGGTTCTCGATCGTTTGTTCGTTGGTTCTCGATTGTTTGTTGGTTCTCGGTCTTTGTTCGTTGGTTCTTGGTCGTTTGTTCGTTGTTTCTTGGTCGTTTATTCGTTGTTTCTTGATCGTTTGTTCGTTGGTCGTTTGTTCGTTGGTTCTTGGTCGTTTGTTCGTTGGTTCTTGGTCGTTTGTTCGTTGTTTCTTGGTCGTTTGTTCGTTGTTTCTTGGTCGTTTGTTCGTTGGTTCTTGGTCGTTTGTTCGTTGTTTCTTAGTCGTTTGTTCGTTGGTTCTCGGTCGTTTGTTCGTTGGTTCTTGGTCGTTTGTTCGTTGGTTCTTGGTCGTTGGTTCGTTGTTTCTTGGTCGTTTGTTCGTTGTTTCTTGGTCGTTTGTTCGTTGTTTCTTGGTCGTTTGTTCGTTGTTTCTTGGTCGTTTGTTCGTTGTTTCTTGGTCGTTTGTTCGTTGGTTCTCGATCGTTTGTTCGTTGGTTCTTGGTCGTTTGTTCGTTGGTTCTTGATCGTTTGTTCGTTGTTTCTTGGTCGTTTGTTCGTTGTTTCTTGGTCGTTTGTTCGTTGTTTCTTGATCGTTTGTTTGTTGTTTCTTAGTCGTTTGTTCGTTGACTGTTTGTTCGTTGATTCTTGGTCGTTTGTTCGTTGTTTCTTGGTCGTTTGTTCGTTGATTCTTGATTGTTTGTTCGTTGTTTCTTGGTCGTTTGTTCGTTGTTTCTCGGTCGTTTGTTCGTTGTTTCTCGATCGTTTGTTCGTTGTTTCTTGGTCGTTTGTTCGTTGTTTCTCGATCGTTTGTTCGTTGTTTCTTGGTTGTTTGTTCGTTGGTTCTTGGTCGTTTGTTCGTTGTTTCTTGGTCGTTTGTTCATTGGTTCTTGGTCGTTTGTTCGTTGGTTCTTGGTCGTTTGTTCGTTGGTTCTTGGTCGTTTGTTCGTTGGTTCTCGATCGTTTGTTCGTTGTTTCTTGTTCGTTTGTTCGTTGTTTCTTGGTCGTTTGTTCGTTGTTTCTCGATCGTTTGTCCGTTGGTTCTTGGTCGTTTCTTCGTTGTTTCTTGGTCGTTTGTTCGTTGGTTCTTGGTCGTTTGTTCGTTGATTCTTGGTCGTTTGTTCGTTGGTTCTTGGTCGTTTGTTCGTTGTTTCTTGGTCGTTTGTTCGTTGTTTCTTGGTCGTTTGTTCGTTGGTTCTTGGTCGTTTGTTCGTTGGTTCTTAGTCGTTTGTTCGTTGGTTCTTGATCGTTTGTTCGTTGGTTCTTGGTCGTTTGTTCGTTGTTTCTTGGTCGTTTGTTCGTTGTTTCTCGATCGTTTGTTCGTTGGTTCTTGGTCGTTTGTTCGTTGGTTCTTGGTCGTTTGTTCGTTGGTTCTTGGTCGTTTGTTTGTTGTTTCTCGATCGTTTGTTCGTTGGTTCTTGGTCGTTTGTTCGTTGTTTCTTGGTCGTTTGTTCGTTGTTTCTTGGTCGTTTGTCCGTTGTTTCTTGGTCGTTTGTTCATTGTTTCTTGGTCGTTTGTCCGTTGTTTCTTGGTCGTTTGTTCGTTGTTTCTCGATCGTTTCTTCGTTGTTTCTCGATCGTTTGTTCGTTGTTTCTCGATCGTTTGTTCGTTGTTTCTTGGTCGTTTGTCCGTTGTTTCTTGGTCGTTTGTCCGTTGTTTCTTGGTCGTTTGTTCGTTGTTTCTTGGTCGTTTGTTCTCGATCGTTTGTTCGTTGGTTCTTGGTCGTTTGTTCGTTGGTTCTTGGTCGTTTGTTCGTTGGTTCTTGGTCGTTTCTTCGTTGTTTCTCGATCGTTTCTTCGTTGTTTCTCGATCGTTTGTTCGTTGTTTCTTGGTCGTTTCTTCGTTGGTTCTTGGTCGTTTGTTCGTTGTTTCTTGGTCGTTTGTTCGTTGTTTCTTGGTCGTTTGTCCGTTGTTTCTTGGTCGTTTGTTCGTTGTTTCTCGATCGTTTCTTCGTTGTTTCTCGATCGTTTGTTCGTTGTTTCTCGATCGTTTGTTCGTTGTTTCTTGGTCGTTTGTCCGTTGTTTCTTGGTCGTTTGTCCGTTGTTTCTTGGTCGTTTGTTCGTTGTTTCTTGGTCGTTTGTTCTCGATCGTTTGTTCGTTGGTTCTTGGTCGTTTGTTCGTTGGTTCTTGGTCGTTTGTTCGTTGGTTCTTGGTCGTTTCTTCGTTGTTTCTCGATCGTTTCTTCGTTGTTTCTCGATCGTTTGTTCGTTGTTTCTCGATCGTTTGTTCGTTGTTTCTTGGTCGTTTGTCCGTTGTTTCTTGGTCGTTTGTTCGTCGTTTCTTGGTCGTTTGTTCGTTGGTTCTTGGTCGTTTGTTCGTTGTTTCTCGATCGTTTCTTCGTTGTTTCTCGATCGTTTGTTCGTTGTTTCTCGATCGTTTGTTCGTTGTTTCTTGGTCGTTTGTCCGTTGTTTCTTGGTCGTTTGTCCGTTGTTTCTTGGTCGTTTGTTCGTTGTTTCTTGGTCGTTTGTTCTCGATCGTTTGTTCGTTGGTTCTTGGTCGTTTGTTCGTTGGTTCTTGGTCGTTTGTTCGTTGGTTCTTGGTCGTTTCTTCGTTGTTTCTCGATCGTTTCTTCGTTGTTTCTCGATCGTTTGTTCGTTGTTTCTCGATCGTTTGTTCGTTGTTTCTTGGTCGTTTGTCCGTTGTTTCTTGGTCGTTTGTCCGTTGTTTCTCGGTCGTTTGTTCGTTGTTTCTTGGTCGTTTGTCCGTTGTTTCTTGGTCGTTTGTTCGTTGTTTCTCGATCGTTTCTTCGTTGTTTCTCGATCGTTTGTTCGTTGTTTCTCGATCGTTTGTTCGTTGTTTCTTGGTCGTTTGTCCGTTGTTTCTTGGTCGTTTGTCCGTTGTTTCTTGGTCGTTTGTTCGTTGTTTCTTGGTCGTTTGTTCTCGATCGTTTGTTCGTTGGTTCTTGGTCGTTTGTTCGTTGGTTCTTGGTCGTTTGTTCGTTGGTTCTTGGTCGTTTCTTCGTTGTTTCTCGATCGTTTCTTCGTTGTTTCTCGATCGTTTGTTCGTTGTTTCTCGATCGTTTGTTCGTTGTTTCTTGGTCGTTTGTCCGTTGTTTCTTGGTCGTTTGTTCGTTGTTTCTTGGTCGTTTGTTCGTTGTTTCTTGGTCGTTTGTTCGTTTGTTCTTGGTCGTTTGTTCGTTGTTTCTTGGTCGTTTGTTCGTTGGTTCTTGGTCGTTTGTTCGTTGGTTCTCGATCGTTTGTTCGTTGGTTCTTGGTCGTTTGTTCGTTGGTTCTTGGTCGTTTGTTCGTTGTTTCTTGGTCGTTTGTTCGTTGTTTCTTGGTCGTTTGTTCGTTGGTTCTTGGTCGTTTGATCGTTGGTTCTCGGTCGTTTGTTCGTTGGTTCTTGGTCGTTTGTTCGTTGGTTCTCGGTCGTTTGTTCGTTGATTCTTGGTCGTTTGTTCGTTGATTCTTGGTCGTTTGTTCGTTGGTTCTTGGTCGTTTGTTCGTTGGTTCTCGGTCGTTGTTTCTTGGTCGTTTGTTCGTTGTTTCTTGGTCGTTTGTTCGTTGGTTCTTGGTCGTTTCTTCGTTGGTTCTCGATCGTTTGTTCGTTGGTTCTCGATCGTTTTTTCGTTGGTTCTCGGTCGTTGTTTCTTGGTCGTTTGTTCGTTGTTTCTTGGTCGTTTGTTCGTTGGTTCCTGGTCGTTTGTTCGTTGTTTCTTGGTCGTTTGTTCGTTGGTTCTCGATCGTTTGTTCGTTGTTTCTTGGTCGTTTGTTCGTTGGTTCTCGGTCGTTGTTTCTTGGTCGTTTGTTCGTTGGTTCTTGGTCGTTTGTTCGTTGGTTCTCGATCGCTTGTTCGTTGGTTCCTGGTCGTTGCATAATGAGCTCTGTCTAATTAAATGGAGAGTTTAGCTCCAGGGTCACAGATGGCCGAGCTGTGCCCAGGGACCAGGCCCCGGGTCGGGCTTTGTGTGGCCGCCGTCCCCCGCTGAGCCCTGGAGCTTTTGACAAACAGGATCATTACTCGAGTAAAAGTACAGATGGTGCTGCTTTGGATATTACTCCCACACAAGTGTCATCAGAGGCTTTTATTTTGAAAACCCTGCAAATTTGAGGCTTTTTATTTTGAAAACGCCAGAAAATCAAGGCTTTTTTGTGAAATAATGGAATATTCAAAGCTTTTATTATGAATACATGGCACATTCAGATCTTTTATTGTGAAAAAATGGCACATTCAGAGGTTTTATTGTGAAAACATGGCACATTCAGAGGTTTTATTATGAAAACATGGCACATTAAGACCTTTTATTGTGAAAACATGGCACATTTGGAGCTTTTATTGTGAAAACATGGCACATTAAGATCTTTTATTATGAAAACATGACACATTCAGATCTTTTATTATGAAAACATGGCACATTCAGATCTTTTATTGTGAAAACATGGCACATTCAGAGCTTTTATTGTGAAAACATGGCACATTCAGATGTTTTATTCTGAAAACATGGCACATTCAGATGTTTTATTGTGAAAACATGGCACATTCAGATGTTTTATTGTGAAAACATGGCACATTCAGATGTTTTATTGTGAAAACATGGCACATCACGAGCTTTTATTGTGAAAACATGGCACATTAAGAGCTTTTATTGTGAAAACATGGCACATTACAAGCTTTTATTGTGAAAACATGGCACATTCAGATCTTTTATTATGAAAACATGGCACATTCAGATCTTTTATTGTGAAAACATGTCACATTAAGAGCTTTTATTGTGAAAACATGGCACATTAAGAGCTTTTATTATGAAAACATGGCACATTCAGAGCTTTTATTGTGAAAACATGGCACATTCAGATCTTTTATTGTGAAAACATGGCACATTCAGATCTTTTATTGTGAAAACATGGCACATTCAGATCTTTTATTATGAAAACATGGCACATTCAGAGCTTTTATTGTGAAAACATGGCACATTCAGGTCTTTTATTATGAAAACATGGCACATTCAGATCTTTTATTATGAAAACATGGCACATTCAGATCTTTTATTGTGAAAACATGGCACATTCAGATCTTTTATTGTGAAAACATGGCACATTCAGATCTTTTATTATGAAAACATGGCACATTCAGATGTTTTATTGTGAAAACATGGCACATTCAGATCTTTTATTATGAAAACATGGCACATTCAGATGTTTTATTATGAAAACATGGCACATTAAGACCTTTTATTGTGAAAACATGGCACATTTGGAGCTTTTATTGTGAAAACATGGCACATTAAGATCTTTTATTATGAAAACATGACACATTCAGATCTTTTATTATGAAAACATGGCACATTCAGAGCTTTTATTGTGAAAACATGGCACATTCAGAGCTTTTATTGTGAAAACATGGCACATTCAGAGCTTTTATCATGAAAACATGGCACATTCAGATCTTTTATTGTGAAAACATGGCACATTCAGATCTTTTATTATGAAAACATGGCACATTCAGAGCTTTTATTGTGAAAACATGGCACATTAAGAGCTTTTATTGTGAAAACATGGCACATTACGAGCTTTTATTGTGAAAACATGGCACATTACGAGCTTTTATTGTGAAAACATGGCACATTCAGATCTTTTATTGTGAAAACATGGCACATTCAGATCTTTTATTCTGAAAACATGGCACATTCAGAGCTTTTATTATGAAAACATGGCACATTCAGATCTTTTATTGTGAAAACATGGCACATTCAGATCTTTTATTGTGAAAACATGGCACATTCAGAGCTTTTAATATGAAAACATGGCACATTCAGACCTTTTATTATGAAAACATGGCACATTCAGAGCTTTTATTATGAAAACATGGCACATTACGAGCTTTTATTGTGAAAACATGGCACATTACGAGCTTTTATTATGAAAACATGGCACATTCAGAGCTTTTATTCTGAAAACATGGCACATTCAGAGCTTTTATTATGAAAACATGGCACATTCAGATCTTTTATTGTGAAAACATGGCACATTCAGATCTTTTATTATGAAAACATGGCACATTTAGAGCTTTTATTATGAAAACATGGCACATTCAGAGGTTTTATTGTGAAAACATGGCACATTTAGATCTTTTATTGTGAAAACATGGCACATTCAGATCTTTTATTATGAAAACATGGCACATTCAGAACTTTTATTGTGAAAACATGGCACATTCAGAGGTTTTATTATGAAAACATGGCACATTCAGGTCTTTTATTATGAAAACATGGCACATTCAGATCTTTTATTATGAAAACATGGCACATTCAGAGCTTTTATCATGAAAACATGGCACATTCTGATCTTTTATTGTGAAAAGATGCCACATTCAGATCTTTTACTCCACACTCTCCTGGCCGAACATCCCTCCCGTGACCCCGGCCTGTGTTTTCCCTGTAGTCGTGTCAGATCTGGTCGGTGCTGGTGTCACAGATGGTCCGGGCTCCAGGGCCCCAGGGGGCAGTGTCTGACGTGTGCCCAGGGATGAGCTGTCTCCTCTGGGCTGACTCAGCGCTCCCCCCCCCCCCTCTCCTCTCCTCACTCCCTGGAGCTCGTCAGGATTCAGGAAACGCCTGAGCGCTCTCGCCTTACTCACCCCGGCCTCCATTTTATAATTAACATCACGGAACTCGCCCCGGCATCGCTTTTATCACATCCATTATGAACTGTACAAGCGCCGTGAACTCAAGGCTTTTATTGTGAAAACTCTGCACATTAAGAGCTTTTATTCCAATCTTACGACAACATCTGCACTTTAGGTTCAGTCCTGGTTTAGTCCTGGTTTACACGGCACATTACGAGCTTTTATTGTAAAAACATGGCACATTACGAGCTTTTATTATGAAAACATGGCACATTCAGAGCTTTTATTGTGAAAACATGGCCCATTAAGAGCTTTTATTGTGAAAACATGGCACATTACGAGCTTTTATTTTGAAAACATGGCACATTCAGAGCTTTTATTATGAAAACATGGCACATTACGAGCTTTTATTGTGAAAACATGGCACATTACGAGCTTTTATTGTGAAAACATGGCACATTACGAGCTTTTATTATGAAAACATGGCACATTACGAGCTTTTATTATGAAAACATGGCACATTACGAGCTTTTATTGTGAAAACATGACACATTCAGAGCTTTTATTGTGAAAACATGGCACATTCAGATCTTTTTTCGATTTTTCTAACAACAGGCTTAGGTTCAGTCCTGGTTTAGTCTTTGGTTGAGTCTCTGTTTAAGTCTTGATTCAGTCCTGGTCCTCAGTTCTGTCCTGTGTTTGGTCCTGCTTTAGTCCCGGTTTAGTCCCGGTTTAGTCCCGGTTTAGTCCTGGTTTAGTCTTTGGTTCAGTCCTGGTTTAGTCTTTAGTTCAGTCCTGGTTTAGTCTTAGGTTCAGTCCTGGGCCTGGTTTAGGTCCTGTTTAGGTCCAGGTTTAGGTCCAGGTTTAGGCCTGGCACTGCAGCAGCTGGTCCTCGGTTTCGGTCTGTGTGTAGTCCTGTTTTTGTCCTGGTTTAGTCCCGGTTTAGTCCCAGTTTAGTCCCGGTAAAGGCCCGGTGCTGCAGCAGCTGGTCTCTGTTGGAGCAGTCGGTCCTCAGTTCTATCCTGGTCCTGAGTTTAGTCCTGTTTTAGTCCTGCTTTAGTCCCGGTTCAGTCCCGGTGAAGGCCCAGCGCTGCAGCAGGTTTAGGTCTGTGTTCCGTCCCGGTTTAGTCCTGCTATAGTCCTGCTTTAGTCCCGGTTCAGTCCCGGTGAAGGCCCGGCATGCAGCAGCTGGTCCTCAGTTTAGGTCTGTGTTCAGTCCCGGTTTAGTCCCGGTTCAGTCCCGGTTCAGGCCCAGCTGGTCTCTGTTGGAGCAGTCGGTCCTCAGTTCTTTCCCGGTCCTGTGTTTAGTCCTGCTTTAGTCCTGCTTTAGTCCCGGTTCAGTCCCAGCTGGTCTCTGTTGGAGCAGCTCCGGGCGGCAGCAGGTTTAGGTCTGTGTTCAGTCCCGGTTTAGTCCTGGTTCAGTCCCAGCTGGTCTCTGTTGGAGCAGTCGGTCCTCAGATCTGTCCCGGTCCTGTGTTTAGTCCTGCTTTAGTCCTGCTTTAGTCCTGGTTCAGTCCTGTTTTAGTCCCGGTTCAGTCCCAGCTGGCCTCTGTTGGAGCAGCTCCGGGGCAGCAGCCGGGGCCGCCGCCGACACAAAGCCCAGCAGGAGGAGCCGGTCCCTGGGCGGCGGCGGCGGCCCAGGGACCGGCTCCTTAAGCCTCTGGAGGTCCCGCCATCTGCGACCCGTCCTTCATCCCCCTCCCAAACCTCCGCCCGTCGCTCCGGCTCCGGCTCCACAAACGAGCCTAAACCCACGGGGAAAGTCTCTCTCTCAGAACGTGAAGCGCGCTCCCTTTAACGCGCCTTTTCCCGTTAATATAAAGCCTCTCACCGAATAAAAGCCTCTCGAGCGGCGTCTCCGAGACAAGGTCGAAGCCTCGGCGCCGTTTAAACACTCGGACGAGACGCGCCAAGGTCGGACAGACGGAGGCTTTTCAGATAAACGGTTTCCGAACGCTGCAGGTGGAGCATTAACTGCAGAGATACTTCATGGTTTCAGAGAGAAAAAGGTTTAAGTGTGTGGTTTTGATTTGTTTCAATAGATTTGCTGATCTTGTTTAACCCCTTAACTCCCGCCTGAACCGAGTATGTTTTCTACAGTTTGGCTTTACCCCAATCCCAAAGCTTCTGGGAAAAAGGTGAGAAAATAGAGACAAGACTGAGATGAAACAATGATGAAAAAGTGGCAAAAATGTGACAAAAAATGACAAAAAATGGACCAAAAAAATGACAAAAAATTCGACATTTTTTTTTAAAAATGTTACAAAAAATGACCAAAATTTGATTAAAAATTGACAAAAAAAATGACAAAAAAATGACAAAAAAATGGACAAAAAAAGTGACGAAAAATTGATGAAAAAGTGGCAGAAATGTCACAAGAAATTACAAAAAATGTGACAAAAAATGTGATAAAAATTCGACCAAAAAATTGCAAAAATGTTACAAAAAATGACCAAAAGTTTATTAAAAAATTGACGAAAAAATTACAAAATTGTGACAAAATGTGACAAAAAAATTTACAAAAAAAAGACACAAAATTGATGAAAAAGTGACAAAAAATGACAAAAAATGTGACAAAAAATGGATAAAAAATGACAAAAAATTGATTTAAAAAAATGACAAAAAAAGTGAGAAAACATTGACAAAAAGTGACGAAAAATTGATGAAAAATTACAAAAAATGTGACAAAAAATGACCAAAATTTGATTTAAAAATGGACGAAAAAATGAAGAAATTGTGACAAAATGTGACAAAAAAATTGACAAAAAATGACTAAAAATTGCTTTAAAAAAATGACAAAAAAGTGAGTTGAATACCCAACAAAAAAATGATGGAAAAAAATCTGATGGCGTCTCCGAGACAAGGTCGCAGCCTCGGCGCCGTTTAAACACTCGGACGAGATGCGCCAAGGTCGGACAGACGGAGGCTTTTCAGATAAACGGTTTCCCAACGCTGCAGGTGAAGCATTAACTGCAGAGATGTGGATGTGAAACGGCAGATACTTTTGGATCTTGTTTAACCCCTTAACTCCCGCCTGAACCGAGCACGTTTTCTCCAGTTTGGCTTTACCCCAATCCAAAAGCTTCTGGAAAAAAGGTGAGAAAATAGAGACAGAACTGAGACAAAAACAATGATGAAGATGTGACGAAAAAGTGACGAAAAATTGATTAAAAAAAAGACAAAAAATGTGACAAAAAATGAAAAAAAAGTGACGAAAAATTGATGAAAAAGTGGCCGAAATGTCCCAAGAAATTGACAAAAAATTGACAAAAAATTACAAAAAATGTGACAAAAAATGACTAAAATTTGATTTAAAAATGAGGAAAAAATGAAGAAATTGTGACAAAATGTGACAAAAAAAACTGAAAAAATTGATGAAAAAGTGGCAAAAATGTGAAAAAATGGACAAAAAATTGATTTTTAAAAAATCACAAAAAAATTGAGAAAACATTGACAGAAAAGTGATGAAAAATTGATGAAAAAGTGGCAGAAATGTCACATGAAATTGACAAAAAATGTGACAAAAATGTGATAAAATCAGACAAAAAAATTGCAAAAATGTTACAAAAAATGACCAAAATTTGATTAAAAAATTGACGAAAAAATGAAGAAATTGTGACAAAATGTGACAAAAAAACTGACAAAAAATTGATGAAAAAGTGGCAAAAATGTGGGAAAATGGACAAAAAATGACCCAAAAAGAGACAAAAAATGACCCAGAAAATGATAAAAAATTGATTTAAAAAAATGACAAAAAAAGTGATGAAAAATTGATGAAAAAGTGGCAGAAATGTCACAAGAAATTGACAAAAAATTGACAAAAAATGACAATGTAGCGCTTTGAGAAACTTGTTAATACAGGCTTGTAAAGCGCATTACAAGTGTAAGGCATTATTATTATTACAAAATTGTGACAAAATTGACAAAAAATGACCCAAAAAAATGATTAAAAAAATGACAAAAAATGTGACAAAAAATTGAATTAATAAAAAAGAAAATACAAAAAAAGACATAAAAGCTACAAAATGAGTTAAAACCCCCCCAAAAAACGTGAGGAAAAAGATCCATTTAGATGAGGTTTGTAGATCTTAGCTTTCAGATGAGGCGTTACTCTGGCCTACAGGATTTGGGTAAAGCTGAACTGGAGAAAAAGCTCTCGGTTCAGGCGGGAGTTAAGAGGTTTCATTAACACCCCGCTCCTTCATGAGCAGCAGTGAATCCGGGCGTTCTGCTCTCCCAAAACGTCCTCCGACTGAACTTTGCATTGCATTATGGGTAACATTCAGCATAGACCCTGGGCGTGGCTATAGTTGAAGATCCACAGGACATGGCAGGAGCAAAGAGGCACTAGCTAGCCCCAAAACAGCAGTTCTTTTTCAGTCAAGAGCTCCTGCGGTTCCTTCAGAACATGTTTAGCCTCACAGGGCTTCACCAAACATTAAAGCAATAAAACGGAACAGAAAAGTCTCCATCGCGGTCGTCCTGAGTGCTGTATGCAGCAACAGGAAGTCCGCTAGGCTACAAACGGAGTCACTGTTTGGTCACAGCGCCGCCCAGTGGATGAAATGTCGGGAGAGAAGAACGCCCGAATTGTCTGTGTTTGTTCCGTGTTCTTTGGATTATTGTTTTATGCTGTACATACTTAAAACTAGTAGGAACTAAAATAGCAGAACTAGACAGATTTTTCACGACAATTTTGTCTCATTTCAAGTTTGTTGGTCTTATTTCAAGCATTCAAGTAAATGTCTCTTATTTTCAGCAAATGAAGGCTCATTCCTTTGGCGATCTTTTTTTCAAGACGAGTCCAAACCGTATCAAAATCAGCTTTAACCTCTGAACTCCCGCCTGAACCGAGAGCATTTCCTCCAGTTCAGCTTCACACAAATCCTGTAGGCCAGTGTGACGCCTCATTTGAAAGCTAAGACCTACAAAACTCATCTAAATGGACGTTTTCCTCACGTCATCAGGTTTTTTTTCCATCTTTTTTGGGGGGGGTTATTCAACTCGAATTTTTATCACATTTTTGTCATTTTTTGGTCCCATTTTTGCCACTTTTTCATCAATGTTTTGTCAAATTTTTGTCAAATTTTTGTCATTTTTTCGTCAATTTTTTGTCAATGTTTTCTCGCTTTTTTGTCACATTTCCATCATTGTTTTCGTCTCAGTTTTGTTGCTATTTTCACGCCTTTTTCCCAGAAGCTTTTGGATTGGGGTAAAGCCAAACTGGAGAAAACGTGCTCGGTTCAGGCGGGAGTTAAGGGGTTAAAGTCTTATTTCAAGCACAAATCAAGCATTTTTTCTCAGATAAGATGGCATTTTTAACAGTGTAGAATAATTTTGTGGGTTAGACTGTTTTTAATGCAGGCTACTAGTTACCATAGACATGCACTAGCTTTAAGTTTGTTGATGAAGTTTTTTTTTTTTTTTTTTTTGATCAACTTTTTATTGGTGCGATGCCATTGTTGCAATTTACAATTTTTCCAGTATAGTACACAGGCATAGCACATTTTTTCCCCATTTCTATTCCCCAGTCCCTCTTAAGATGGGCCTCATATCTGTTGAATCATCAAATGATACCCAAAAACAGATACACTGATGGCAGTTCCTTAAGGAAAGATCAACACAGAACAAATGGAAATGAGAGCAAAAGAGAAAGAAAAAAGACAAAAAAAAGACAAAAAGATAAGACAAAAACAATAGAATAATAATAACATAAAATAAAATAAAATATAATATGACCCTGTCCGGGATATACAACCACAAGTGCATTGGTATGTTATTTGAAATTACAAATTACAAAGTGCTAATTTCCTCCGTCAAAAGACATCTGCGGAAATAGCAAAATATACATAAAGAATATGTACAATATGCAGAGACTATTCACAACAGGATACATACAATTATGTACAATGCACAATAGTACACAGGCAGAAAAAGGAACAAAAAAAAAATCGAATGCAGTTTCTATTCCACCGCCAGTGTAGACAGTAGATTGGACCAACAAGTGATATTTTCAGTTTTTGCTCCGTGGATTCGAGCGGCAGAAAAGCTCCAACTGAATTATATCTCTATAGGAGACAAGCCACTCCCTCACAGTCAGAGGTTGCACTTTCTTCCATCTACAAACTACCATCTTTTTGTTGATGAAGTTATTGCTCATCGAGTGCATGTTTTCACAGACTCGGGTCCAGAACTATCGCTAGGCCTCGTTGGAAAGTGTGACCGGACGTGCTGTGGCTGAACATCCCCGAGGGAGTTTTGAGGATTTGAGTTTTGTAGGAAGAGAAAAACGGCAGGAATTAGGTATTGATGAATCCCAGTGAAAAAGACTTTTTCGAATATAATTGTGATTTGAGAGCAGTGTCAGAAAAACGAGCTTAATCAGATGTTTGTGTGTGTGTGTGTGTGTTGTGTGTGTGTGTGTGTGTGTGTGTGTGTGTGGCTTATGCTAATGAGGGGCCTCTGTTTGATGTGCGTTTTAGCGGATTAGCGCCCAGTGGTGTCCCGTCGGCGTTAAAGGGAGGCGTGGATCAGCCGCCGCTCGGGCCTGAGGCGATAATCCCTCAGAATGAACGTTTAATTACCTCCTCGGCGCTTCAGGGGCTGTCACAGTGATTACTGCGGCCGACACTAGGGGGCGCTGTGCTTGAACCACACTCACACATCGAGCCCCGGATACAACATGTGATTCACCTCTTAACCCCCACCTGGACTGAGCGCTTTTATTCCAGTGAAAATAGCGACAGAACTGAGACGAAAACAATGATGGAAATGTGACAAAAAAGTGAGAAAACATTGACAAAAAATTGACGAAAAAATGACAAAAAATTGACAAAAATGTGATAAAATGTGACGGAAAAATTGACAAAACAATGATGAAAAAGTGGCAAAAATGGGACCAAAAAATGACCAAAAAAATGACAAAAATGTGACAAAAAAATTACAAAAAATGTGATAAAAATTGACGATAAAATGGACAAAAAATTGATGAAAAAGTGGCACAAATGGGACCAAAAAATGACAAAAAAATGACAAAAATGTGATAAAAATTCGACAAAAAATTGCAAAAATGTTACAAAAAATCACCAAAATGTGATTTAAAAAATGGACGAAAAAATGACAAAATGTGACAAAAAAATACAAAAAATTGACAAAAAATTACTAAAAAATTACAAAAAAATTGATAAAAATTGACGAAAAAATTGACAAAAAACTTATGAAAAAGTGGCAAAAATGGGACCAAAAAATTACAAAAATGTGATAAAAATTAGACAAAAAATTGCAAAAATGTTACAAAAAATCACCAACATTTGATTAAAAAAATGGACGAAAAAATGACAAAAATGTGACAAAAAAATTACAAAACATGTAGTGGTAATGCACTGCCGTTTTTTCACTTCTACTGAACAATCTGCTGTGAGAAAACATCCATATGGGCCCGATTTACACTCGACTTGACTTTAAGTTTATATTTCACCAGAAAATGGCAAAAAAGTGTGAAAAATTGAGTTTGTCTAAAGATTCTATTGACCCGCCCAGACCCACACACACACTACACGATTCAGAACTGAGACAAAAACAATGATGAAGATGTGACAAAAAATTGAGAAAACATAGACAAAAAACGGACAAAAAATGGTCAAGAAATTGACGAAAAATTTACAAAAAATGATGAAAAAGTGGCAAAAATGTCACAAAAATATCACAAAAAATGGACAAAAAACACCCAAAAAATGACTAAAAATTGCCAAAAAAATGATGAAAATGTGGCAAAAATGTGACAAAAAGTTGACAAAAATTCGACAAAAATGGACCGTCAATAGGGATTTTCACAATAAAAGCACTATAAAACAACTAAATGCTGATTTTCACAATAAAAGCACTATAAAACAACTAAATGCTGAATTTCACAATAAAAGCACTATAAAACAACTAAATGCTGAATTTCACAATAAAAGCACTATAAACCAATTAAAGAAGGATTTTCACAATGAAAGCACTATAAAACAACTAAATTCAGATTTTCACAATAAAAGCACTATAAAACAACTAAATTCAGATTTTCACAATAAAAGCACTATAAAACAACTAAATTCAGATTTTCACAATAAAAGCACTATAAAACAACTAAATTCAGATTTTCACAATAAAAGCGCTGCAATACAATGAAATAGGGATTTTCACATTCTCCCTGACCGTTGTTTTCACTCATATTGTGATTCTTCCCCCCCTCCCACTGTAAACCCGTCCATCACGCTCCCCGACAGAATAATGACTCTGATTCCGGACCGTCTGCCGTGACTCGGGGCGTTTCTAAAATCCTAAATCAAACCGTGAAAACGCCGCGTCCAGCGCCGACAAAAGAGACAAAGCCGCGGTCGGAGACAGAGGGACATCTGTCATGTACTTCTGACCCCCCAGTTGGAAAACAGCCTGTGATACAACGCACAGTTACGGCCGCCATTTTGAAAACCAAAGTAACAATAGTGTTTATAAGACGTAGCAGCGCAGTCAGTTCAGCTACAGCAGGATTGATGCTAGCATGCTACCGCGGTTAGTATCTTTGAACCCTCTTAAAGGAACAGGCCGGTGTTTTTCCATACTGAGATATGTTCTTACCTGAGATTAACCTCGGAACTCCCGCCTGAACCGAGAGCATTTTCTCCAGTTCAGCTTTACCCAAATCCAAAAATTTGACAACAAAAAGACAAATGTGACAAAAAGTGAGAATAAAATTACTATTTGACAAATCCATCCATCCATTTAGATGAGTTTTGTAGATGTTAGCTTTCAAATGAGGCGTTACACTGGCCTACAGGCTTTTATTGTGAAAATCCCTATTTAGTTATTTTAGACTGCTTTTATTGTGAAAATCCTTCTGTAATTGTTTTATAGTGCTTTTATTGTGAAAATCCCTATTTAGTTGCTTTATAGGGCTTTTATTGTGAAACACCCTATTTAGTTACATCATAGCACTTTTATTGTGAAACTCCTCATTAAGTTGTATTTAAGTGCTTTTGCTGTGAAAATCTGCATTTAGTTGTTTTATTGTGCTTTTATTGTTATAATCCGTATTTGGTTGTTTTATAGTGCTTTTATTGTGAAAATCGTTATTTAGTTGTATTATCCTGCTTTTATTGTGAAAATCCCTATTTAGTTGCTTTATAGTGCTTTTATTGTGAAAATCCTTATTTAGTTGTTTCATAGTGCTTTCATTGTGAAAAAAACAATATTTAGTTGCTTTATAGGGCTTTTATTGTGAAAATCAGCATTTAGTTGTTTTATAGTGCTTTTATTCTGAAAATCCCTATTTAGTTGTTTTATAGTGCTTTTATTGTGAAAATCGTTTTTTAGTTGTATTATCCTGCTTTTATTGTGAAAATCCCTATTTAGTTGCTTTATAGTGCTTTTATTGTGAAAATCAGCATTTAGTTGTTTTATAGAGCTTTTATTGTGAAAATCCCTATTTAGTTGCTTTATAGGGCTTTTATTGTGAAAATCCACATTTAGTTGTTTTATAGTGCTTTTTTTGTGAAAATCTGCATTTAGTTGTTTTATAGTGCTTTTATTGTGAAAATCCTTCTTTAATTGTTTTATAGTGCTTTTATTGTGAAAATCCTTCTGTAATTGTTTTATAGTGCTTTTATTGTGAAAATCTGCAGTAAGTTGTTTTATAGTGCTTTTATTGTGAAAATCTGCATTTAGTTGTTTTATAGTGCTTTTATTGTGAAACCCCACATTTAGTTGTTTTATAGTGCTTTTATTGTGAAAATCATTCTTTAATTGTTTTATTGTGCTTTTATTGTGAAAATCCTTATTTAGTTGTTTTATAGTGCTTTTATTGTGAAAATCTGCATTTAGTTGTTTTATAGTGCTTTTATTGTGAAAATCTGCATTTAGTTGTTTTATAGTGCTTTTATTGTGAAAATCTGCATTTAGTTGTTTTATAGTGCTTTTATTGTGAAAATCAGCATTTAGTTGTTTTATAGTGCTTTTATTGTGAAAATCAGCATTTAGTTGCTGTATAGTGCTTTTATTCTGAAAATCCCTATTTAGTTGTTTTATAGTGCTTTTATTGTGAAAATCTGTATTTAGTTGTTTTATAGTGCTTTTATTGTGAAAATCAACATTTAGTTGTTTTATAGTGCTTTTATTGTGAAAATCCAGATTCAGTTGTTTTATAGTACTTTTATTGTGAAAATCCGTATTTAGTTGTTTTATAGTGCTTTTATTGTGAAAATCAACATTTAGTTGTTTTATAGTGCTCTTATTGTGAAAATCCGTATTTAGTTGTTTTATAGTGCTTTTATTGTGAAAATCCAGATTTAGTTGTTTTATTGAGCTTTTATTGTGAAAATCCCTATTTAGTTGTTTTATAGTGCTTTTATTGTGAAAATCCCTATTTAGTTGTTTTATAGTGCTTTTATTGTGAAAATCCTTCTTTAATTGTTTTTTAGTGCTTTTATTGTGAAAATCCTTCTGTAATTGTTTTATAGTGCTTTTATTGTGAAAATCCACATTTAGTTGTTTTATCGCGCTTTTATTGTGAAAATCCGTATTAAGTTGTTTTATAGTGCTTTTATTGTGAATATCCGTATTAAGTTGTTTTTTAGTGCTTTTATTGTGAAAATCTGCATTTAGTTGTTTTATAGTGCTTTTATTGTGAAAATCCCTATTTAGTTGTTTTATAGTGCTTTTATTGTGAAAATCCTTCTTTAATTGTTTTATAGTGCTTTTATTGTGAAAATCCTTCTGTAATTGTTTTATAGTGCTTTTATTGTGAAAATCCACATTTAGTTGTTTTATCGCGCTTTTATTGTGAAAATCCGTATTAAGTTGTTTTATAGTGCTTTTATTGTGAATATCCGTATTAAGTTGTTTTTTAGTGCTTTTATTGTGAAAATCTGCATTTAGTTGTTTTATAGTGCTTTTATTGTGAAAATCCCTATTTAGTTGTTTTATAGTGCTTTTATTGTGAAAATCCTTCTTTAATTGTTTTATAGTGCTTTTATTGTGAAAATCCTTCTGTAATTGTTTTATAGTGCTTTTATTGTGAAAATCCACATTTAGTTGTTTTATCGCGCTTTTATTGTGAAAATCCGTATTAAGTTGTTTTATAGTGCTTTTATTGTGAAAGTCCTTATTTAGTTGTTTTATAGTGCTTTTATTGTGAAAATCTGCATTTAGTGGTTTTATAGCCCCGAGTCTCAGCAGACGGTCTGGAATCCAAGTCATTATTCTGTGTGAAAGCGTGATGGACGTGTTTACAGCGGGGGAGGGAAAAGAATCACAATATGAGAGGACACAACACACACACACACACACACACACACAACACAACACAACACAATCAATCAGAAATCTGTTTCCACAAGTGTCAGGGAGATGTTGTGGTTTTTTCACCGGCCTGGAGCAGGTCTGGGCTGGTTTTCTGAAGAGGTTTTTCCCGGACACATATTCCAGCTCCTGTTCCACTAAACGGAAACTTCAAAACCGAACCCGCTCGGTTATTTCTGGCCAGAATCCAGAGCAGCATCGCGTCTCCGTGACGAGAGGCTGAGGCTGGATGTGTTTGGAACGGAGAGACATAAAGAAATAATCCCAGTCTTTGATCCCCACGTCCTGCGAGAAGAAAATAAACTCAAAAACAGAGAAAAACAGATCCCGGACTGAGAGAGACGTGTTCAGAGGCTTCAGAGGAGGAGAGCGAGCCCAGGGACGGGCTGCCGAGCCGGGCTTCAGGTCTGCACACGTCCCCCTGGGGGCTCTGGAGGAAACGCGGAGATATCACAGACTTTACAGTATTTATATTATTAACCCCTTACCTCCCGCCTGAACCGAGCACGTTTTCTCCAGTTT
>NC_136873.1:9724816-9777316 GCF_951799975.1 Gobius niger
TGTTCGTTGGTTCTTGGTCGTTTGTTCGTTGTTTCTTGGTCGTTTGTTCGTTGGTTCTCGATCGTTTGTTCGTTGTTTCTTGGTCGTTTGTTCGTTGTTTCTTGGTCGTTTGTTCGTTGTTTCTTGGTCGTTTGTTCGTTGTTTCTTGGTCGTTTGTTCGTTGGTTCTTGGTCGTTTGTTCGTTGTTTCTTGGTCGTTTGTTCGTTGTTTCTTGGTCGTTTGTTCGTTGTTTCTCGGTCGTTTGTTCGTTGTTTTCTTGGTCGTTTGTTCGTTGTTTCTTGGTCGTTTGTTCGTTGGTTCTCGATCGTTTGTTCGTTGTTTCTTGGTCGTTTGTTCGTTTGTTCTCGATCGTTTGTTCGTTGGTTCTCAGTTGTTTGTTCGTTGTTTCTCGGTCGTTTGTTCGTTGTTTCTTGGTCGTTTGTTCGTTGGTTCTTGGTCATTTGTTCGTTGTTTCTTAGTCGTTTGTTCGTTGGTTCTTCGTCGTTTGTTCGTTGGTTCTTGGTTGTTTGTTTGTTGGTTCTCGATCGTTTGTTCGTTGTTTCTTAGTCGTTTGTTCGTTGGTTCTTCGTCGTTTGTTCGTTGGTTCTTGGTTGTTTGTTTGTTGGTTCTCGATCGTTTGTTCGTTGTTTCTTGGTCGTTTGTTCGTTGGTTCTTGGTTGTTTGTTTGTTGGTTCTCGATCGTTTGTTCGTTGTTTCTTAGTCGTTTGTTCGTTGGTTCTTCGTCGTTTGTTCGTTGGTTCTAGGTCGTTTGTTCGTTGGTTCTTGGTCGTTTGTTCGTTGGTTTCTGGTCATTTGTTCGTTGGTTCTTGATCGTTTCTTCGTTGATTCTTGGTCGTTTGTTCGTTGTTTCTTGGTCGTTTGTTCGTTGGTTCTTGGTCGTTTGTTCGTTGTTTCTCGGTCGTTTGTTCGTTGGTTCTTGGTCGTTTGTTCGTTGGTTCTTGATCGTTTGTTCGTTGTTTCTTGGTCGTTTGTTCGTTGTTTCTTGGTCGTTTGTTCGTTGTTTCTTGGTCGTTTGTTCGTTGTTTCTTGGTCGTTTGTTCGTTGATTCTTGGTCGTTTGTTCGTTGGTTCTTGGTCGTTTGTTCATTGTTTCTTGGTCGTTTGTTCGTTGGTTCTTGGTCGTTTGTTCGTTGATTCTTGGTCGTTTGTTCGTTGTTTCTTGGTCGTTTGTTCGTTGTTTCTTGGTCGTTTGTTCGTTGTTTCTTGGTCGTTTGTTCGTTGTTTCTTGGTCGTTTGTTCGTTGATTCTTGGTCGTTTGTTCGTTGGTTCTTGGTCGTTTGTTCATTGTTTCTTGGTCGTTTGTTCGTTGGTTCTTGGTCGTTTGTTCGTTGTTTCTTGGTCGTTTGTTCGTTGTTTCTTGGTCGTTTGTTCGTTGTTTCTTGGTCGTTTCTTCGTTGGTTCTTGGTCGTTTGTTCGTTGTTTCTTGGTCGTTTGTTCGTTGTTTCTTGGTCGTTTCTTCGTTGGTTCTTGGTCGTTTGTTCGTTGTTTCTTGGTCGTTTGTTCGTTGTTTCTCGGTCGTTTGTTCGTTGGTTCTTAGTCGTTTGTTCGTTGGTTCTTGGTCGTTTGTTCGTTGGTTCTTGGTCGTTTGTTCGTTGTTTCTTGATCGTTTGTTTGTTGTTTCTTGGTCGTTTGTTCGTTGGTTCTTGGTCGTTTGTTCATTGGTTCTTGGTCGTTTGTTCGTTGTTTCTTGGTCGTTTGTTCGTTGTTTCTTGATCGTTTGTTTGTTGTTTCTTAGTCGTTTGTTCGTTGATTGTTTGTTCGTTGATTCTTGGTCGTTTGTTCGTTGGTTCTTGGTCGTTTGTTCGTTGTTTCTTGATCGTTTGTTTGTTGTTTCTTAGTCGTTTGTTCGTTGATCGTTTGTTCGTTGTTTCTTGGTCGTTTGTTCGTTGGTTCTTGATCGTTTGTTCGTTGGTTCTCGGTCGTTTGTTCGTTGTTTCTCGGTCGTTTGTTCGTTGGTTCTTGGTCATTTGTTCGTTGGTTCTTGGTCGTTTGTTCGTTGTTTCTTGGTCGTTTGTTTGTTGTTTCTTGGTCGTTTGTTCGTTGTTTCTTGGTCGTTTGTTCGTTGGTTCTTGGTCGTTTGTTCGTTGGTTCTTGGTCGTTTGATCATTGTTTCTTGGTCGTTTGTTCGTTGTTTCTTGGTCGTTTGTTCGTTGATTCTTGGTCGTTTGTTCGTTGTTTCTTGGTCGTTTGTTCGTTGGTTCTTGGTCGCTTGTTCGTTGTTTCTTGGTCGTTTGTTCGTTGTTTCTCGATCGTTTGTTCGTTGTTTCTTGGTCGTTTGTTCGTTGTTTCTCGATCGTTTGTTCATTGTTTCTTGGTCGTTTGTTCGTTGTTTCTCGATCGTTTGTTCGTTGTTTCTTAGTCGTTTGTTCGTTGTTTCTCGGTCGTTTGTTCGTTGTTTCTTGGTCGTTTGTTCGTTGTTTCTTGGTCGTTTGTTCGTTGGTTCTTGGTCGTTGGTTCGTTGTTTCTTGGTCGTTTGTTCGTTGTTTCTTGGTCTCTTGTTCGTTGGTTCTTGGTAGTTTGTTCGTTAGTTCTTGGTCGTTTGTTCGTTGGTTCTTGGTCGTTTGTTCGTTGTTTCTTGGTCGTTTGTTCGTTATTTCTTGGTCTCTTGTTCGTTGGTTCTTGGTCGTTTGTTCGTTGTTTCTTGGTCGTTTGTTCGTTGGTTCTCGATCGTTTGTTCGTTGTTTCTTGGTCGTTTGTTCGTTGGTTCTTGGTCGTTTGTTCGTTGGTTCTCGGTCGTTTGTTCGTTGGTTCTTGGTCGTTTGTTCGTTGGTTCCTGGTCGTTTGTTCGTTTTTTCTCGGTCGTTTGTTCGTTGTTTCTTGGTCGTTTGTTCGTTGGTTCTTGATCGTTTGTTCGTTGGTTCTTGGTCGTTTGTTCGTTGGTTCTTGATCGTTTGTTCGTTGGTTCTTGGTCGTTTGTTAGTTGGTTCTTGATCGTTTGTTCGTTGTTTCTTGGTCGTTTGTTCGTTGTTTCTTGGTCGTTTGTTCGTTGGTTCTTGGTCGTTTGTTCGTTGGTTCTTGATCGTTTGTTCGTTGGTTCTTGGTCGTTTGTTCGTTGGTTCTTGTTTGTTTGTTCGTTGGTTCTTGGTCGTTTGTTCGTTGGTTCTTGATCGTTGGTTCTTGGTCGTTTGTTCGTTGGTTCTTGTTTGTTTGTTCGTTGGTTCTTGGTCGTTTGTTCGTTGGTTCTTGATCGTTGGTTCTTGTTTGTTTGTTCGTTGGTTCTTGGTCGTTTGTTCGTTGGTTCTCGATCGTTGGTTCTTGGTCGTTTGTTCGTTGGTTCTTGGTCGTTTGTTCGTTGGTTCTCGATCGTTTGTTTGTTGGTTCTTGGTCGTTTGTTCGTTGTTTCTTGGTCGTTTGTTCGTTGTTTCTTGGTCGTTTGTTCGTTGTTTCTTGGTCGTTTGTTCGTTGTTTCTTGGTCGTTTGTTCGTTGGTTCTCGGTCGTTTGTTCGTTGGTTCTCGGTCGTTTGTTCGTTGTTTCTTGGTCGTTTGTTCGTTGTTTCTTGGTCGTTTGTTCGTTGGTTCTTAGTCGTTTGTTCGTTGTTTCTTGGTCGTTTGTTCGTTGTTTCTTGGTCGTTTGTTCGTTGTTTCTTGGTCGTTTGTTCGTTGTTTCTTGGTCGTTTGTTCGTTGTTTCTTGGTCGTTTGTTCGTTGGTTCTTGGTCGTTTGTTCGTTGTTTCTCGATCGTTTGTTCGTTGTTTCTTGGTCGTTTGTTCGTTGTTTCTTGGTCGTTTGTTTGTTGTTTCTTGGTCGTTTGTTCGTTATTTCTTGGTCTCTTGTTCGTTGGTTCTCGATCGTTTGTTCGTTGTTTCTTGGTCGTTTGTTCGTTGGTTCTTGGTCGTTTGTTCGTTGTTTCTCGATCGTTTGTTCGTTGTTTCTTGGTCGTTTGTTCGTTGTTTCTTGGTCGTTTGTTTGTTGTTTCTTGGTCGTTTGTTCGTTGTTTCTTGGTCGTTTGTTCGTTGTTTCTTGGTCGTTTGTTCGTTGTTTCTTGGTCGTTTGTTCGTTGGTTCTTGGTCGTTTGTTCGTTGTTTCTCGATCGTTTGTTCGTTGTTTCTTGGTCGTTTGTTCGTTGTTTCTTGGTCGTTTGTTTGTTGTTTCTTGGTCGTTTGTTCGTTATTTCTTGGTCTCTTGTTCGTTGGTTCTTGGTCGTTTGTTCGTTGTTTCTTGGTCGTTTGTTCGTTGATTCTTGGTCGTTTGTTTGTTGGTTCTCGATCGTTTCTTCGTTGTTTCTCGATCGTTTCTTCGTTGGTTCTCGATCGTTTGTTCGTTGGTTCTCGATCGCTTGTTCGTTGGTTCCTGGTCGTTGCATAATGAGCTCTGTCTGATTAAATGGAGAGTTTAGCTCCAGGGTCACAGATGGCCGAGCTGTGCCCAGGGACCAGGCCCCGGGTCGGGCTTTGTGTGGCCGCCGTCCCCCGCTGAGCCCTGGAGCTTTTGACAAACAGGATCATTACTCGAGTAAAAGTACAGATGGTGCTGCTTCAGATATTACTCCCACACAAGTCAAAGTGTCATCAGAGGCTTTTATTTTGAAAACCCTGCAAATCGAGGCTTTTTTGTGAAAACATGGCACATTCAGATCTTTTAGTGTGAAAACATGGCACATTCAGAGCTTTTATTGTGAAAACATGGCACATTCAGATCTTTTATTGTGAAAACATGGCACATTCAGATCTTTTATTGTGAAAACATCGCACATTCAGATCTTTTATTGTGAAAACATGGCACATTCAGATCTTTTATTGTGAAAACATGGCACATTAAGACCTTTTATTATGAAAACATGGCACATTCAGAGCTTTTATTGTGAAAACATGGCACATTCAGATCTTTTATTGTGAAAACATGGCACATTCAGATCTTTTATTGTGAAAACATGGCACATTCAGAGCTTTTATTATGAAAACATGGCACATTCAGATGTTTTATTGTGAAAACATGGCACATTCAGAGGTTTTATTGTGAAAACATGGCACATTCAGATGTTTTATTATGAAAACATGGCACATTCAGATCTTTTATTGTGAAAACATGGCACATTCAGATCTTTTATTGTGAAAACATGGCACATTCAGATCTTTTATTATGAAAACATGGCACATTAAGATCTTTTATTGTGAAAACATGGCACATTCAGAGGTTTTATTGTGAAAACATGGCACATTCAGAGGTTTTATTGTGAAAACATGGCACATTCAGAGCTTTTATTATGAAAACATGGCACATTAAGAGCTTTTATTGTGAAAACATGGCACATTCAGATCTTTTATTGTGAAAACATGGCACATTCAGACCTTTTATTGTGAAAACATGGCACATTACGACCTTTTATTATGAAAACATGGCACATTCAGATCTTTTATTATGAAAACATGGCACATTCAGAGCTTTTATTATGAAAACATGGCACATCAGATCTTTTATTGTGAAAACATGGCACATTCAGATCTTTTACTCCTCACTCTCCTGGCCGAACATCCCTCCCGTGACCCGGCCTGTGTTTTCCCCGTAGTCGTGTCAGATCTGGTCGGTGCTGGTGTCACAGATGGTCCGGGCTCCAGGGCCCCAGGGGGCAGTGTCTGACGTGTGCCCAGGGATGAGCTGTCTCCTCTGGGCTGACTCAGCGCTGCCCCCCCCCCCCCCCTCCTCACTCCCTGGAGCTCGTCAGGATTCAGGAAACGCCTGAGCGCACTCGCCTTACTCACCCCGGCCTCCATTTTATAATTAACATCGCGGAACTCGCTCCGGCCTCGCTTTTATCACATCCATTATGAACCGTACAAGCGCCGTGAACTCAAGGCTTTTATTGTGAAAACTCTGCACATTCAGAGCTTTTATTCCAATCTTACGACAACATCTGCACTTTACCTTCAGTCCTGGTTTACATGGCACATTACGAGCTTTTATTGTGAAAACATGGCAGATTACAAGCTTTTATTTTGAAAACATGGCACATTCAGAGCTTTTATTGTGAAAACATGGCAGATTACAAGCTTTTATTTTGAAAACATGGCACATTCAGAGCTTTTATTGTGAAAACATGGCACATTCAGAGCTTTTATTGTGAAAACACGGCACATTAAGATCTTTTTTTGATTTTTCTTTATTCGATTTTTACAACAACAGGCTTTGGTTCAGTCCTGGTTTAGTCTTTGGTTGAGTCTCTGTTTAAGTCTTGATTCAGTCCTGGTCCTCAGTTCTGTCCTCTGTTTGGTCCTGCTTTAGTCCCGGTTTAGTTTTGTTTTAGTCCCGGTTTAGGCCCAGTTTAGGCCCATCGCTGCAGCAGCTTGTCCTCGGTTTAGGTCTGTGTTCCGTCCCGGTTCAGTCCTGGTTTAGTCCTGGTTTAGTCCCGGTTTAGTCCCGGTAAAGGCCCAGCTGGCCTCTGTTTAGGTCTGTGTTCCGTCCTGGTTCAGTCCTGGTTTAGTCCTGGTTTAGTCCTGGTTTAGTCCTGCTTTAGTCCCGGTTTAGTCCCGGTTTAGGCCCGATTTAGGCCTGTTTTAGTCCCGGTTTAGGCCCAGTTTAGGCCCATCGCTGCAGCAGCTTGTCCTCGGTTTAGGTCTGTGTTCCGTCCCGGTTCAGTCCTGCTTTAGTCCTGCTTTAGTCCCGGTTTAGTCCCGGTAAAGGCCCAGCTGGCCTCTGTTTAGGTCTGTGTTCCGTCCTGGTTCAGTCCTGGTTTAGTCCTGGTTTAGTCCTGCTTTAGTCCCGGTTTAGTCCCGGTTTAGGCCCGATTTAGGCCTGTTTTAGTCCCGGTTTAGTCCCGGTTTAGTCCCGGTTTAGGCCCGATTTAGGCCTGTTTTAGTCCCGGTTTAGGCCCGGTATAGTCCGGGTAAAGGCCCGGCGCTGCAGCAGCTGGTCCTCGGTTTAGGTCTATGTTCCGTCCCAGTTCAGTCCTGGTTTAGTCCTGGTTTAGTCCCGGTAAAGGCCCAGCTGGTCTCTGTTGGAACAGTCGGTCCTCAGTTCTGTCCCGGTCCTGTGTTTAGTCCTGTTTTAGTCCCGGTTTAGTCCCGGTTTAGTCCCGGTTTAGTCCCGGTTCAGTCCTGCTTTAGTCCTGCTTTAGTCCTGGTTTAGTCCTGCTTTAGTCCAGCTTTAGTCCTGCTTTAGTCCTGGTTTAGTCCTGGTTTAGTCCTGCTTTAGTTCTGCTTTAGTCCTGTTTTAGTCCTGGTTTAGTCCTGCTTTAGTCCTGCTTTAGTCCCGGTTCAGTCCCGGTTCAGTCCGGGTAAAGGCCCAGCTGGTCTCTGTTGGTGCAGTCGGTCCTCAGTTCTGTCCCGGTCCTGTGTTTAGTCCTGCTTTAGTCCCGGTTTAGCCTCGGTTTAGGCCTGTTTTAGTCCCGGTTTAGGCCTGTTTCAGTCCTGCTTTAGTCCTGGTTTAGTCCCGGTTCAGGCCCAGCTGGTCTCTGTTGGTGCAGTCGGTCCTCAGTTCTGTCCCGGTCCTGTGTTTAGTCCTGCTTTAGTCCCAGTTCAGTCCCGGTTCAGTCCCGGTTCAGTCCCGGTTCAGTCCCAGCTGCTCTCTGTAGGAGCAGCTCCGGGCGGCAGCAGGTTTAGGTCTGTGTTCAGTCCTGCTTTAGTCCCGGTTCAGTCCCGGTTCAGTCCCAGCTGGTCTCTGTTGGAGCAGCTCCGGGCGGCGGCCCCAAAGCCCAGCAGGAGGAGCCGGTCCCTGGGCGGCGGCGGCGGCACAGCGGCTCCTTAAGCCTCTGGAGGTCCCGCCATCTGCGACCCGTCCTTCATCCCCCTCCCAAACCTCCGGCTCCGGCTCCACAAACGATCCTAAACCCACGGGGAAAGTCTCTCTCTCAGAACGTAAAGCGCCTTTTCCCGTTAATATAAAGCCTCTCACCGAATAAAAGCCTCTCGAGCGGCGTCTCCGAGACAAGGTCGAAGCCTCGGCGCCGTTTAAACACTCGGACGAGACGCGCCAAGGTCGGACAGACGGAGGCTTTTCAGATAAACGGTTTCCCAACGCTGCAGGTGAAGCATTAACTGGAGAGATACTTCATGGTTTCAGAGAGAAAAAGGTTTAAGTTTGTGGTTTTGATTTTGGAGCTGGTTTAACCCCTTAACTCCCGCCTGAACCGAGCACGTTTTCTCCAGTTTGGCTTTACCCCAATCCAAAAGCTTCTGGGAAAAAGGTGAGAAAATAGACAGAACTGAGACGAAAACAATGATGAAAATGTGACAAAAAGAGACAAAAAATGGACCAAAAAAATGACCAAAAATGTGACAAAAATGTGATAAAAATTCGACAATTTTTTTAAAAAAATGTTACAAAAAATGACCAAAATTTGATTAAAAATTGACAAAAAAAATGACAAAAAAATGACAAAAAAATGGACAAAAAAAGTGACGAAAAATTGATGAAAAAGTGGCAGAAATGTCACAAGAAATTACAAAAAATGTGACAAAAAATGTGATAAAAATTCGACAAAAAAATTGCAAAAATGTTACAAAAAATGACCAAAAGTTTATTAAAAAATTGATGAAAAAATTACAAAATTGTGACAAAATGTGACAAAAAAATTTACAAAAAAAAGACACAAAATTGATGAAAAAGTGGCAAAAATGTGAAAAAATTGACAAAAAAGACCAAAAAAATGACAAAAAAGTGACAAAAAATGACAAAAAATGACAAAAATGTGACAAAAAATGGATAAAAAATGACAAAAAAATGATTTAAAAAAATGACAAAAAAAGTGAGAAAACATTGACAAAAAGTGACGAAAAATTGATGAAAAAGTGGCAGAAATGTCACAAGAAATTGACAAAAAATGTGACAAAAAATGACCAAAATTTGATTTAAAAATGGACGAAAAAATGAAGAAATTGTGACAAAATGTGACAAAAAAATTGACAAAAAATGACTAAAAATTGATTTAAAAAAATGACAAAAAAGTGAGTTGAATACCCAACAAAAAAATGATGGAAAAAAATCTGATGGCGTCTCCGAGACAAGGTCGAAGCCTCGGCGCCGTTTAAACACTCGGACGAGATGCGCCAAGGTCGGACAGACGGAGGCTTTTCAGATAAACGGTTTCCCAACGCTGCAGGTGAAGCATTAACTGCAGAGATGTGGATGTGAAACGGCAGATACTTTTGGATCTTGTTTAACCCCTTAACTCCCGCCTGAACCGAGCACGTTTTCTCCAGTTTGGCTTTACCCCAATCCAAAAGCTTCTGGAAAAAAGGTGAGAAAATAGAGACAGAACTGAGACAAAAACAATGATGAAGATGTGACGAAAAAGTGACGAAAAATTGATTAAAAAAAAGACAAAAAATGTGACAAAAAATGAAAAAAAAGTGACGAAAAATTGATGAAAAAGTGGCCGAAATGTCCCAAGAAATTGACAAAAAATTGACAAAAAATTACAAAAAATGTGACAAAAAATGACTAAAATTTGATTTAAAAAATGAGGAAAAAATGAAGAAATTGTGACAAAATGTGACAAAAAAAACTGAAAAAATTGATGAAAAAGTGGCAAAAATGTGAAAAAATGGACAAAAAATTGATTTTTAAAAAATCACAAAAAAATTGAGAAAACATTGACAGAAAAGTGATGAAAAATTGATGAAAAAGTGGCAGAAATGTCACATGAAATTGACAAAAAATTGACCAAAAATGTGACAAAAATGTGATAAAATCAGACAAAAAAATTGCAAAAATGTTACAAAAAATGACCAAAATTTGATTAAAAAATTGAAGAAAAAATGAAGAAATTGTGACAAAATGTGACAAAAAAACGGACAAAAAATTGATGAAAAAGTGGCAAAAATGTGGGAAAATGGACAAAAAATGACCCAAAAAGAGACAAAAAATGACCCAGAAAATGATAAAAAATTGATTAAAAAAAATGACAAAAAAAGTGACGAAAAATTGATGAAAAAGTGGCAGAAATGTCACAAGAAATTGACAAAAAATTGACAAATAATGACCCAAAAAAATGATTAAAAAAATGACAAAAAATGTGACAAAAAATTGAATTAATAAAAAAGAAAATACAAAAAAAGACATAAAAGCTACAAAATGAGTTAAAACCCCCCCAAAAAACGTGAGGAAAAAGATCCATTTAGATGAGGTTTGTAGATCTTAGCTTTCAGATGAGGCGTTACTCTGGCCTACAGGATTTGGGTAAAGCTGAACTGGAGAAAAAGCTCTCGGTTCAGGCGGGAGTAAAGAGGTTTCATTAACACCCCGCTCCTTCATGAGCAGCAGTGAATCCGGGCGTTCTGCTCTCCCAAAACGTCCTCCGACTGAACTTTGCATTGCATTATGGGTAACATTCAGCATAGACCATGGGCGTGGCTATAGTTGAAGATCCACAGGACATGGCAGGAGCAAAAGGGACTAGCTAGCCCCAAAACAGCAGTTCTTTTTCAGTCAAGAGCTCCTGCGGTTCCTTCAGAACATGTTTAGCCTCACAGGGCTTCACCAAACATTAAAGCAATAAAACGGAACAGAAAAGTCTCCATCGCGGTCGGTCTGAGTGCTGTATGCAGCAACAGGAAGTCCGCTAGGCTACAAACGGAGTCCCTGTTTGGTCACAGCGCCGCCCAGTGGATGAAATGTCGGGAGAGAAGAACGCCCGAATTGTCTGTGTTCGTTCCGTGTTCTTTGGATTATTGTTTTATGCTGTACATACTTAAAACTAGTAAAAGCCTATTTCTGTTGAAGCCTGTAATGTTTTATTTTGGTCTTATTTTTGAAGAGTTTCGTGGCGCTAGGCTAGTGCAAGGCTAGCGCATTTCCATGGCATCAGCTAGCCTGCGTTAAAAAACAGTCTACAACCATATAAATGTCTGTGTCCATAGAATCATGTCCGGACTAGACAGATTTTTCTTGACAATTTTGTCTCATTTCAAGTTTGTTGGTCTTATTTTAAGCATTCAAGTAAATGTCTCTTATTTTCAGCAAATGAAGGCTCATTCCTTTGGCGATCTTTTTTTCAAGACGAGTCCAAACCGTATCAAAATCAGCTTTAACCTCTGAACTCCCGCCTGAACCGAGAGCATTTCCTCCAGTTCAGCTTCACACAAATCCTGTAGGCCAGTGTGACGCCTCATTTGAAAGCTAAGACCTACAAAACTCATCTAAATGGACGTTTTCCTCACGTCATCAGGTTTTTTTTTCCATCTTTTTTGGGGGGTTTTCAACTCATTTTTCGTCACTTCTTTCCCACATTTCCGTCATTGTTTTCGTCTCAGTTTTGTCGCTATTTTCACACCTTTTTTCCAGAAGCTTTTGGATTGGGGTAAAGCCAAACTGGAGAAAACGTGCTCGGTTCAGGCGGGAGTTAAGGGGTTAAAGTCTTATTTCAAGCACAAATCAAGCATTTTTTCTCAGATAAGATGGCATTTTTAACAGTGTAGAATAATTTTGTGGGTTAGACTGTTTTTAATGCAGGCTACTAGTTACCATAGACATGCACTAGCTTTAAGTTTGTTGATGAAGTTTTTTTTTTTTTTTTTTTTGATCAACTTTTTATTGGTGCGATGCCATTGTTGCAATTTACAATTTTTCCAGTATAGTACACAGGCATAGCACATTTTTTCCCCATTTCTATTCCCCAGTCCCTCTTAAGATGGGCCTCATATCTGTTGAATCATCAAATGATACCCAAAAACAGATACGCTGATGGCAGTTCCTTAAGGAAAGATCAACACAGAACAAATGGAAATGAGAGCAAAAGAGAAAGAAAAAAGACAAAAAAAAGACAAAAAGATAAGACAAAAACAATAGAATAATAATAAAATAAAATAAAATAAAATAAAATATGACCCTGTCCGGGATATACAACCACAAGTGCATTGGTATGTTATTTGAAATTACAAATTACAAAGTGCTAATTTCCTCCGTCAAAAGACATCTGCGGAAATAGCAAAATATACATAAAGAATATGTACAATATGCAGAGACTATTCACAACAGGATACATACAATTATGTACAATGTACAATAGTACACAGGCAGAAAAAGGAACAAAAAAAAAATCGAATGCAGTTTCTATTCCACCGCCAGTGTAGACAGTAGATTGGACCAACAAGTGATATTTTCAGTTTTTGCTCCGTGGATTCGAGCGGCAGAAAAGCTCCAACTGAATTATATCTCTATAGGAGACAAGCCACTCCCTCACAGTCAGAGGTTGCACTTTCTTCCATCTACAAACTACCATCTTTTTGTTGATGAAGTTATTGCTCATCGAGTGCATGTTTTCACAGACTCGGGTCCAGAACTATCGCTAGGCCTCGTTGGAAAGTGTGACCGGACGTGCTGTGGCTGAACATCCCCGAGGGAGTTTTGAGGATTTGAGTTTTGTAGGAAGAGAAAAACGGCAGGAATTAGGTATTGATGAATCCCAGTGAAAAAGACTTTTTCGAATATAATTGTGATTTGAGAGCAGTGTCAGAAAAACGAGCTTAATCAGATGTTTGTGTGTGTTTCTTAGTGTGTGTGTGTGTGTGTGTGTGGCTTATGCTAATGAGGGGCCTCTGTTTGATGTGCGTTTTAGCGGATTAGCGCCCAGTGGTGTCCCGTCGGCGTTAAAGGGAGGCGTGGATCAGCCGCTGCTCGGGCCTGAGGCGATAATCCCTCAGAATGAACGTTTAATTACCTCCTCGGCGCTTCAGGGGCTGTCACAGTGATTACTGCGGCCGACACTAGGGGGCGCTGTGCTGGCCCTGGATCCAATATGTGATTCACCTCTTAACCCCCGCCTGGACTGAGCGCGTTTACTCCAGTTTGGCTTTACCCCAATCCAAAAGCTTCTGGGAAACAGGGGTGAAAATAGCGACAGAACTGAGACGAAAACAATGATGGAAATGTGACAAAAAAGTGAGAAAACTGACAAAAAATTGACTAAAAAATGACAAAAAATTGACAAAAATTTGACAAAATGTGACGGAAAAATTGACAAACAATTTATGAAAAAGTGACAAAAATGGGACCAAAAAATGACAAAAATGTGATAAAAATGTTACAAAAAATCACCAAAATTTGATTTAAAAAATTGACGAAAAAATGACAAAAATGTGACAAAAATTTTACAAAAGATGTAATGCTAATGGACTGTCGTTTTTTTTTCACTTACTGAACAATCTGCTGTGAGAAAACATCCATATGGGCCCGATTTACACTCGACTTTACTTTAAGTTTATATTTCACCAGAAAATGGCAAAAAAGTGTGAAAAATTGAGTTTCTCTAAAGATTCTATTGACCCGCCCCCCCCCCCCCCCACACACACACACACACACACACTACACGATTCAGAACTGAGACGAAAACAATGAAGATGTGACAAAAAGTGAGAAAACGTAGACAAAAAACGGACAAAAAAAAGGACAAAAAATTTACAAAAAATTTACAAAAAATGATGAAAAAGTGGCAAAAATGTCACAAAAATATCACAAAAAATGGACAAAAAAACACCCAAAAAATGACTAAAAATTGCCAAAAAAAATGATGAAAAAGTGGCAAAAATGTGACAAAAAGTTGACAAAAATTCGACAAAAATGGACCGTCAATAGGGATTTTCACAATAAAAGCACTATAAAACAACTAAATGCTGATTTTCACAATAAAAGCACTATAAAACAACTAAATGCTGAATTTCACAATAAAAGCACTATAAAACAACTAAATGCTGAATTTCACAATAAAAGCACTATAAAACAACTAAATGCAGATTTTCACAATAAAAGCACTATAAAACTATTAAATATGGGGTTTCACAATAAAAGCACTATAAACCAATTAAAGAAGGATTTTCACAATAAAAGCACTATAAAAAGCAAAATTCAGATTTTCACAATAAAAGCACTATAAAACAACTAAATTCAGATTTTCACAATAAAAGCACTATAAAACAACTAAATTCAGATTTTTCACAATAAAAGCACTATAAAACTACTAAATTCAGATTTCACAATAAAAGCACTATAAAACAACTAAATACAGATTTTCACAATAAAAGCGCGATAAAACTAAATGCATATTTTCACAATAAAAGCACTATAAAACCACTAAATAGGGATTTTCACAATAAAAGCGCTGTAATACAATGAAATAGGGATTTCCACATTCTCCCTGACCGTTGTTTTAACTCTTATTGTGATTCTTCTCCCCCCTCCACTGTAAAACCCGTCCATCACGCTCCCCCGACAGAATAATGACTCTGATTCCTGACCGTCTGCCGTGACTCGGGGCGTTTCTAAAATCCTAAATCAAACCGTGAAAACGCCGCGTCCAGCGCCGACAAAAGAGACAAAGCCGCGGTCGGAGACAGAGGGACATCTGTCATTTACTTCTGACCCCCCAGTTGGAAAACAGCCTTTGATACAACGCACAGTTACGGCCGCCATTTTGAAAACCGAAGTAACAATAGTGTTTATAAGATGTAGCAGCGCAGTCAGTTCAGCTACAGCAGATTGATGCTAGCATGCTACCGCGGTTAGCATCTTTTGAACCCTCTTAAAGGAACAGGCCGGTGTTTTTCCATACTGAGATATGTTCTTACCTGAGCTAACCTCTTAACTCCCGCCTGAACCGAGAGCATTTCTCCAGGTCAGCTTTACCCAAATCCAAAAATTTGACAACAAAAAGACACATGTGACAAAAAGTGAGAATAAAATTACTATTTGACAAATCCATCCATCCATTTAGATGAGTTTTGTAGATCTTAGCTTTCAAATGAGGCGTTACACTGGCCTACAGGCTTTTATTGTGAAAAATCCCTATTTAGTTATTTTATAGTGCTTTTATTGTGAAAATCAGCATTTAGTTATTTAAAGTGCTTTTATTGTGAAAATCCTTCTGTAATGGTTTTATAGTGCTTTATTGTGAAAATCCCTATTTAGTTGCTTTATAGGGCTTTTATTGTGAAAATCCCTATTTAGTTGTTTTATAGTGCTTTTATTGTGAAAATCCACATTTAGTTGTTTTATAGTACTTTTATTGTGAAAATCTGCATTTAGTTGTTTTATTGTGCTTTTATTGTGAAAATCCTCCTTTAATTGTTTTATAGTGCTTTTATTGTGAAAATCCTTCTGTAATTGTTTTATAGTGCTTTTATTGTGAAAATCCTTCTTTAATTGTTTTATAGTGCTTTTATTGTGAAAATCTGCAGTAAGTTGTTTTCTAGTGCTTTTATTGTGAAAATCTGCAGTAAGTTGTTTTATAGTGCTTTTATTGTGAAAATCATTCTTTAATTGTTTTATTGTGCTTTTATTGTGAAAATCCTTATTTAGTTGTTTTATTGTACTTTTATTGTGAAAATCCGTATTTAGTTGTTTTATAGTACTTTTATTGTGAAAATCCTTCTTTAATTGTTTTATAGTGCTTTTATTGTGAAAATCTGCAGTAAGTTGTTTTATAGTGCTTTTATTGTGAAAATCTGCAGTAAGTTGTTTTATAGTGCTTTTATTGTGAAAATCCATATTTAGTTGTTTTATAGTGCTTTTATTATGAAACCCCATATTTAGTTGTTTTATAGCGCTTTTATTGTGAAAATCTGTATTTAGTTGTTTTATAGTGCTTTTATTGTGAAAATCCATATTTAATTGTTTTATAGTGCTTTTATTGTGAAAATCGTTATTTAGTTGTTTTATAGTGCTTTTATTGTGAAAATCCAGATTTAGTTGTTTTATAGTGCTTTTATTGTGAAAATCTGCATTTAGTTGTTTTATTGAGCTTTTGTGGTGAAAATCCATATTTAGTTGCTTTATAGTGCTTTTATTGTGAAAATCCCTATTTACTTGTTTTATAGTGCTTTTATTGTGAAAATCCTTCTGTAATTGTTTTATAGTGCTTTTATTGTGAAAATCCTTCTTTAATTGTTGTATAGTGCTTTTATTGTGAAAATCTGTATTTAATAGTTTTATAGTGCTTTTATTGTGAAAATCCCTATGTATTTGTTTTATAGTGCTTTTATTGTGAAAATCTGCATTTAGTTGTTTTATAGTGCTTTTATTGTGACAAAAATGACAAAAAATGAAAAAAATGTGACAAAAATGTGATAAAAATGTGAAAAAGAAAAATACAAAAATTTGATAAAAATTGTCAAAAAAAATTACAAAAATGTGACAAAAATGTGAAACAGAAAAATACAAAAATTTGATAAAAATTGTCAAAAAAATGACAAAAAAATGACAAAAATGTGACAAAAATGTGAAATAGAAAAATACAAAAATTGACCAAAAAATTGACAAAAAATTTATGAAAAAGTGGCAAAAATGTGACAAAATGTGCCACAAAAAAAAAATACACATTTAGTTGTTTTATAGTGCTTTTATTATGAAAATCCGTATTTAGTTGTTTTATAGTGCTTTTATTGTGAAAATCCATATTTAGTTATTTTATAGAGCTTTTATTGTGAAAATCCCTATTTAGTTGTTTTATAGTACTTTTATTGTGAAAATCCTTCTTTAATTGTTTTATAGTGCTTTTATTGTGAAAATCTGCAGTAAGTTGTTTTATAGTGCTTTTATTGTGAAAATCTGCAGTAAGTTGTTTTATAGTGCTTTTATTGTGAAAATCCATATTTAGTTGTTTTATAGTGCTTTTATTATGAAACCCCATATTTAGTTGTTTTATAGCGCTTTTATTGTGAAAATCTGTATTTAGTTGTTTTATAGTGCTTTTATTGTGAAAATCCATATTTAATTGTTTTATAGTGCTTTTATTGTGAAAATCGTTATTTAGTTGTTTTATAGTGCTTTTATTGTGAAAATCCAGATTTAGTTGTTTTATAGTGCTTTTATTGTGAAAATCTGCATTTAGTTGTTTTATTGAGCTTTTGTGGTGAAAATCCATATTTAGTTGCTTTATAGTGCTTTTATTGTGAAAATCCCTATTTACTTGTTTTATAGTGCTTTTATTGTGAAAATCCTTCTGTAATTGTTTTATAGTGCTTTTATTGTGAAAATCCTTCTTTAATTGTTGTATAGTGCTTTTATTGTGAAAATCTGTATTTAATAGTTTTATAGTGCTTTTATTGTGAAAATCCCTATGTATTTGTTTTATAGTGCTTTTATTGTGAAAATCTGCATTTAGTTGTTTTATAGTGCTTTTATTGTGACAAAAATGACAAAAAATGAAAAAAATGTGACAAAAATGTGATAAAAATGTGAAAAAGAAAAATACAAAAATTTGATAAAAATTGTCAAAAAAAATTACAAAAATGTGACAAAAATGTGAAACAGAAAAATACAAAAATTTGATAAAAATTGTCAAAAAAATGACAAAAAAATGACAAAAATGTGACAAAAATGTGAAATAGAAAAATACAAAAATTGACCAAAAAATTGACAAAAAATTTATGAAAAAGTGGCAAAAATGTGACAAAATGTGCCACAAAAAAAAAATACACATTTAGTTGTTTTATAGTGCTTTTATTATGAAAATCCGTATTTAGTTGTTTTATAGTGCTTTTATTGTGAAAATCCATATTTAGTTATTTTATAGAGCTTTTATTGTGAAAATCCCTATTTAGTTGTTTTATTGAGCTTTTATTGTGAAAATCTGTATTTAGTTGTTTTATAGCCCGAGTCTCCGCAGACGGTCTGGAATCCAAGTCATTATTCTGTGTGAAAGCGTGATGGACGGGTTTACAGCGGGGGAGGGAAAAGAATCACAATATGAGAGGACACAACACACACACACACACACAAACACACAACACAACACAACACAATCAATCAGAAATCTGTTTCCACAAGTGTCAGGGAGACGTTGTGATTGTTGGACTGGCTTGGAGCAGGTCTGGGCTGGTTTTCTGAAGAGGTTTTTCCCGGACACATATTCCAGCTCCGGTTCCACTAAACGGAAGCTTCAAAACCGAACCCGCTCGGTTATTTCTGGCCAGAATCCAGAGCAGCTTCGCGTCTCCTCCGACGTGTTTGGAACGGAGAGACATAAAGAAATAATCCCAGTCTTTGATCCCCACGTCCTGCGAGAAGAAAATAAACTCAAAAACAGAGAAAAACAGATCCCGGACTGAGAGAGACGTGTTCAGAGGCTTCAGAGGAGGAGAGCGAGCCCAGGGACGGGCTGCCGAGCCGGGCCTCAGGTCTGCACACGTCCCCCTGGGGGCTCTGGAGGAAACACGGAGATATCACAGACTTTCCAGTATTTATATTATTTACCCCTTACCTCCCGCCTGAACCGAGCACGTTTTCTCCAGTTTGGCTTTACCCCAATCCAAAAGCTTCTGGGAAAAAGGTGGGAAAAGAGCGACAAAACTGAGACGAAAACAATGATGATGATGTGAGAAAAAAGAGAAAACATTGACAAAAAAGCGATGAAAAATTGATGAAAAAGTGGCAAAGATGTGACAAAAAAATGACAAAAATGTGATAAAAATTTGACAAAAATGTGATGAAAAAATTGACAAAAAAATTGACAAAAAAATTGACAAAAAAATTGACAAAAAAAGATAAAAATATGATAAAAAAGTGACAAAAAAATTGGCAAAAAAAGATAAAAATATGATAAAAAAGTGACAAAAAAATGACAAAAATGTGACAAAAAAATTACAAAAATGTGATTAAAAAATGACGAAAAAATGACTATAATGTGACAAAAAATGACCAAAAAAATGACCAAAATGTGACGAAATTTGACAAAAATGTGATGAAAAATTGATGAAAAAAATGACAAAACCGTTACAAAAATGAGTTGAATACCCAACAAAAAAATTATGGAAAAAAAAAATCTGATGACGTGAGGAAAAAGATGCTCTCGGTTCAGGCGGGAGTTAAGAGGTTAAAAAGCTTTACATTGGATTCATACTCACATGTGCAGAGAAAGGACTAAACTTTACAGACTCACGACATTTGGAAGGTTTTTACACTCAAGGATTTTTACAGAATTCTGACAGATGTTTCCACTGATAACTGCATTATTTAAATACTAAAGGTGGAGGTGCAGCTCTTACTCTGAGGTGGAGGTGGGAGGTCGTGCTGTTCCTTTTTCCATAGACTGCCAATGACGTCTATAGATGTCAATTAGGTTTTTCAATGGGAACGGCTGCAGCAAAGCCTTGGGCATGTCCGATGTTAAAATCTTAGTTGTAGTTCTTTTATTCAGTCACTAGGTGGCATTGTGAAAATAGTGCTTTCATTGAAAAACTCTGCATTTAGTTTTATAGCACTTTTAATGTGAAAATCCTGATTTAGTTGTTTTATAGTGCTTTCATTGTGAATATCCCTAGTTTGTTGTTTTATAGTGCTTTTACTGTGAAAATCCATATTTTGTTGATTTATAGTGCTTTTATAATGAAACTCCGAATTTAGTTGTATTATATCGATTTTATCGTGAAACTCCCTATTTAGTTTTTTTTATAGCACTTTTATTGTGAAAATTCTCATTTTGTTGTATTTTAGCACTTTTGTTGTGAAAATCATTATTAAGTTGTATTTAAATGCTTTTATTGTGAAGCTCTGTATTTAGTTGTATTATAGCAATTTTATTGTGAAAATCCTGATTTAGTTGTTTTATTGTGCTTTCATTGTGAATATCCCTAGTTTGTGGTTTTATAGCACTTTTATTGTGAAAATCCTTTTTAAGTTGTATCATAGCACTTTTATTGTGAAAATCCTTTTTAAGTTGTAACATAGTGCTTTTTCTGTGAAAATCATTCAGTTGTTTTATAGCACTTTTATTGTGAAACTCTGTATTTAGCAGCATTGCTCTTTGGATGGAATCACAGTCGCTGTTTTTGCCTGATAACAAAAAGCTTGTTTCTTCAGCTTTTTGGTCAGAAAACATCATTTTGGGTGATTTCACCTTTTTTCCTACGGACGATTCCCAAAGAATGGAAAGAAGTACAAACAAACCTTTTTATAGATAAAAGAACAGAGTCTAATCTTTCTTTTGGTGGGTTTCGTGTTGACATAGACCTAGACCTACATTTTCCAGAACCAATCAGGAGGGGAGCTCATGTCACATGGTGTTCAGTGGAATATATACTTATTTATATCAGTAATGTTCACCTGCAGCGTGATGGTTCATGTCGTTTCTGAAAAGTTCTCTTCAGTCTCTGCTGCTCCTCTTTGTGGGGAAGGAGCTGCTGGTCTGGGATTAGTGTCGCCCCGTGGAGCGCCGGGACTCTGATCTTTACTGTAATGTGGTCAGAGTCCCAGTGTAATCCGGACTGTAGTGATTCAGAGCCGAGCGGAGGCACAGAGGAGGCTCCAGACTCAGGAGGAGGAGGAGGAGGAGGAGGAGGAGTCCAGGAACGAGGCGCTTCGTGACCTCGTACCGTAACCGAGGTAACCGGGTGAAGAAATACTGGTGGAGGTCAGAGGTCAAGGCGCTGCAGGTGGAAACATGGACGACGTGGTCAATGCAGAGTCTGAACTATCACAGTAAAACACAACAAACTCAACCTTTACGATGTTTATTCTCTATATTTTATTGAGTTTTTATTGTGAAAATCTATATTAAGTTGTTTTATAGCGCTTTTATTATGAAAATCCTTATTCCCTTGCGTTATAGTGCTTTTATAGTGGAAATTTTTATGAAGTTGTATTATAGAGCTTTTATTGTGGAAATCTGTATTAAGTTGTATTATAGTGCTTTTATTGTGGAAATCCTTATCGCTTTGTATTATAGTGCTTTTATTATGAAAATCCTTATTCACTTGCGTAATAGCGCTTTTATTGTGAAAATCCCTATTTAGTTGTTTTATAGCGCTTTTATTGTGAAAATCCCTATTTAGTTGTTTTATAGAGCTTTTACTGTGAAAATCCCTATTTAGTTGTTTTATAGAGCTTTTATTGTGAAAATCCTTATTTAGTTGTTTTATAGCACTTTTACTGTGAAAATCCTTATTTTGTTGTATCATGGCACTTTTATTGTGAAAATCCTCATTAAGTTGTATTAAAGTGCTTTTATTGTGAAAACCCTTATTTAGTTGATATATAGTGTTTTTATAATGAAACTCTACATTTGGTTGTATTATAGAGCTTTTATTGTGAAAATCCTAATTTAGTTGTTTTATCACACTTTTATTGTGAAAATTGTTTTATCGTACTTTCATTGTGAAAATCCTCGTTTAGTTTTATTGCGCTTTTATTGTGAAACTTCCTATTTAGTTGTTTTATAGCACTTTTATTGTGAAAATCTCTATTTAGTTGTATTAAAGCTTTTATTGAGTTTGGAAAATGATGGAACAGTTTGTAAAAATCACTCAAACATGACATATCCCTCTTGAGCAAATATCTGGGGCTAATATGTCACAAAATAAAACTGTGTCTGTCATTCTCAGCTAAAGTAATTTCCGTCCACATTTCCGTCGGTATCTCCAGCAGAAGTTCTGACATGACTCCGCCTCCCCCGCAGCCTCTCGCTTTAACCAAACCCGGACTTCGTGAGCGCTCGGGCGGCGAGTCTGGCTCGGTCTGAGAGGTTTGTTTTGGACGCGCTCCAGAGCCGCAGGGGGGCCCTCCAGCCTCTCCGAGCCCCAGCGGGACGCCACTTTCCTGGGCACGGGCGGCGAGACGGTCCCCTCTGTCCCCTGGAGGTCCCGGCTTTGTTCCGCGGACAGAAAGTAAAAAAGCCTCACAGCGAGAGGCGAGAATGTGAGGGGGGGGCGGGTTTAAGGCCAGACGCTGCAGGTGAAAGAACATGAATAAATGCAGAGGTATCGATTTGAACCTTCTGCTTCGGTTTACTGGCGGAAACACGAGGAACGTTTTCTGATATTTTCATATAAAACAAACACGATCCGAATAATGGGACAGGTTTAAATGTGTGGTTTTATTTTGTGACTTATTAGTTCCAAAGTTGTTCAGAGGCATTTTGGATCTTGTTTATTTCTTGAATAAACTTATTACTGAAAAAAATCCCCATTTAGTTTTATTATACTGCTTTTATTGTGAAAATCCCCACTTAGTTGCATTATACGGATTTTATTGTGAAAATCCTCATTTAGTTGTATAGTACTGCTTTTATGGTGAAAATCTTAATTTAGTTGTATGATGATGCTTTTATTGTGAAAATCCCTATTTACTTGTATTATCCTGCTTTAATTGTGAAAATCCTCATTTAGTTGTATTATACTGCTTTTATTGTGAAAATCCCCACTTAGTTGCATTATACGGATTTTATTGTGAAAATCCTTATCTAGTTGTATTTTAGTGCTTTTATTGTGAAAATCCTTATTTAGTTTTAATTATGCTGCTTTTATTGTGAAAATCCTCATTTAATTGTATTATACTGATTTTATTGTGAAAATCCTCATTTAGTTGCATTATACGGATTTTATTGTCAAAATCCTTATCTAGTTGTATTATACTGCTTTTATTGTGAACATCCTCATTTAGTTTTATTATACTGCTTTTATTTTGAAAATCCTCATTTAGTTTTATTATAGTGCTTTTATTGTGAAAATCCCCATTTAGTTGTATTATAGTGCTTTTGTTGTGAAAATCCCTTTATAGTTGTATTATACTGCTTTTATTGTGAAAATCCCTTTATAGTTGTATTAAACTGCTTTTATTGTGAAAATCCTCATTTAGTTGTATTATACTGTTTTTATTATGAACATCCCCATTTAGTTTTATAATAGTGCTTTTATTGTGAAAAACCCCATTTAGTTGTCATTATACTGCTTTTATTGTGAAAATCCCCATTTAGTTGTATTATAGTGCTTTTGTTGTGAAATCCCTTTATAGTTGTATTATACTGCTTTCATTGTGAAAACCCCTATTTAGTTGTATTATACTGATTTTATTGTGAAAATCCTCATTTAGTTGTATTATACTGACCACTGCGGCGTCTGGAGTCATCCCTGTTTTACCCCTGGTTTAGTCCTGGTTTAGCCTGGTTTAGCCCTGGTTTAGCCCTGGTTTAGTCCTGTTTAGCCCTGGTTTAGCCCTGGTTTAGCCCTGGTTTAGCCCTGGTTTAGCCCTGGTTTCGCCCTGGTTTAGCCCCTGGTTTCCCCCCTGGTTTCTCCCTGGTTTCTCCCTGGTTTCGCCCTGGTTTCGCCCTGGTTTAGCCCTGGTTTAGCCCTTGGTTTACCCCTGGTTTAGCCCCTGGTTTAGCCCTGGTTTACCCCTTGGTTTCGCCCTGGTTTCGCCCTGGTTTAGCCCTGGTTTAGCCCTGGTTTTGTCCTGGTTTAGCCCTGGTTTAGCCCTGGTTTAGCCCTGGTTTAGCCCTGGTTTAGCCCTGGTTTAGCCCTGGTTTAGCCCTTGTTTCCCCCTGGTTTCGCCCTGGTTTAGCCCTGGTTTAGCCCTGGTTTAGCCCTGGTTTAGTCCTGGTTTCCCCCTGGTTTCGCCCTGGTTTCTCCCTGGTTTAGCCCTGGTTTAGCCCTGGTTTAGCCCTTGTTTCCCCCTGGTTTCGCCCTGGTTTAGCCCTGGTTTAGCCCTGGTTTAGCCCTGGTTTAGCCCTGGTTTAGCCCTGGTTTAGTCCTGGTTTCCCCCTGGTTTCGCCCTGGTTTCTCCCTGGTTTAGCCCTGGTTTAGCCCTGGTTTAGCCCTTGTTTCCCCCTGGTTTCGCCCTGGTTTAGCCTGGTTTAGCCCTTGGTTTAGCCCTGGTTTAGCCCTGGTTTCCCCCTGGTTTAGCCCTGGTTTAGCCCTGGTTTAGCCCCTGGTTTAGCCCTGGTTTAGCCCTGGTTTAGTCCTGGTTTAGCCCTGGTTTAGCCCTGGTTTAACCCTGGTTTCGCCCTGGTTTCGCCCTGGTTTCAGCCCTGGTTTAGCCCCTGGTTTAGCCCCTGGTTTCACCCTGGTTTAGCCCTGGTTTCGCCCTGGTTTCTCCCTGGTTTCGCCCTGGTTTAGCCCTGGTTTAGCCCTGGTTTAGCCCTGGTTTAGCCCTTGATTTCGCCCTGGTTTAGCCCTGGTTTAGCCCTGGTTTCAGCCCCGATTTCGCCCTGGTTTCGTCCTGGTTTAGCCCTGGTTTCGCCCTGGTTTCGCCCTGGTTTCATCCTGATACAGACCTGTCTTTAGGCTGATTTACCTTCATTGATTTCCCATGATGCTCGGCTGTAAACACCGCTCCGTGATTGGTCGTTTTACGGTTGCTCGGGGGCGAGTCTGGTCTGGAACGTCTCCGATCGATGCGTCCGCCTGAACCGGGAGTAAATCCGCACTAAAGTGGGATTAAACCCGGAACAAAGTGAACGTGAGCTCCGTCCGACGCCGAGGGAGGAGCCTCCTGCGGGTTTGTTATCGTAACGCACTTCCTGCTCCAGAATCAGAGGTGGTGTCGTGTCCAGATGTGCACCCCCTCCACATCTGACCCCCTTCCTGTCACAAAACCCACGACAGTCACTTGTTTCAGCCTCAGCGAAAGCCCATCATGTACAATCACTTGGACAGATCGAATTCCTGCCTGATTCATTGAGCTTTGAGCCCATAAAAAAGAGAAGAAATTTAAATGTTTTTTAATTTATTCAAAAATTAAACCAGATCCAAAATCCCTCTGAGCAAAATACAACCGTACATTTAAATCTGGCTCTGTGGAGTTTTTACTTAGGCCTAAACAAATATGTCTTAGCATTTTTCCTCAATATTTATTATTCAATGTTTCCCCTGCTTAACCCCTTAACTCCCGCCTGAACCGAGCACATTTTCTCCAGTTTGGCTTTACCCCAATCCAAAAGCTTCTGGAAAAAAGCTGTGAAGATAGCAACAAAACAGAGACGAAAACAATGATGGAAATGTGACAAAACAGTGATGAAAAATGGATGAAAAAATGACAAAAAATTGACAAAAATGTGACAAAAAAATGAAAAAAAAAATAACAAAAATGTGACAAAAAAATGTTACAAAAAAAATAAAATAAAAATCTGTATTTAGTTGTTTTATAGTGCTTTTACTGTGGAAATCCTTATTTAGTTGTTTTATCGCACTTTTATTGTGAAAATACTTATTTAGTTGTATCATAGTGCTTTTATTGTGAAAATCCTTATTTAGTTGTTTTATCACACTTTTATTGTGAAACTTCCTATTTAGTTGTTTTGCAGCACTTTTATTGTGAAAATCCTTATTAAGTTGTATCATAGCACTTTTATTGTGAAAATCCTTATTTAGTTGTTTTATCACCCTTTTATTGTGAAAATCCTTATTTAGTTGTTTTATCACACTTTTATTGTGAAAATCCTTATTTAGTTGTTTTATTACCCTTTTATTGTGAAAATCCTTATTTAGTTGTTTTATCACCCTTTTATTGTGAAAATCCTTATTTTGTTGTTTTATCACACTTTTATTGTGAAAATCCTTATTAAGTTGTATCATACTGCTTTTATTGTGAAAATCCTTATTCACTTGTCTTAAACAGCTTTTATTGAGTTTGGAAAATGATGGAACAGTGTGTAAAAATCACTCAAACTTGACAAATCACTCTTTTAGCAAATATTTTGGGCTAATATGTCACAAAATGAAACTTTGACACACTCACATTGTTACTTTTACTGAAAATACTCTCACGTGTATCAATATCGTTAGTGTAAAAGCTGGATCGAGCTCAGCTTTGGTGTGTCTGACATGTTTTACAGCAGTGTAGTTGGTAAAACACGGCCCGGACTGTTACGCACCGTGGCTTTAAGTCTCTAATTAAAAGGCTTGGGCGGCGGAAGGGGAGCGTGTGGAGACGAACATATGGAGACGGAGGAGGTCATTAGCCTCACGCTGTTTCTCTGCGGGAGCCGTCTGTGCGACATCACACACACGGACACACGGACACACGGACACGCCTCACACACGGACACACGGAGACGCTTCACCCTCACACACACGGACATTTAGTTGTATTAAACTGCTTTTAGTGTGAAAATCCCTTTTTAGTTGTATTATGGCGCTTTTTTTGTGAAAATCCCTATTTACTTGTATTAATGTGCTTTTATTGTGAAAATCCCTATTTACTTGTATTATAGTGCTTTTAGTGTGAAAATCCCTATTTAGTTGTATTATGGTGCTTTTATTGTGAAAATCCATATTTAGTTGTATTATGGTGCTTTTATTGTGAAAATCCCTATTTAATTGTATTATGGTGCTTTTATTGTGAAAATTTCTATTTAGTTGTATTATGGTGCTTTTATTATGAAAATCCCTATTTAGTTGTATTATGGTGCTTTTATTGTGAAAATCCCTATTTAGTTGTATTATGGTGCTTTTATTGTGAAAATCACTATTTAGTTGTATTATGGTGCTTTTATTATGAAAATCCCTATTTAGTTGTATTATGGTGCTTTTATTGTGAAAATCACAATTTAGTTGTATTATCCTGCTTTTATTGTGAAAATCACTATTTAGTTGCATTATGGTGCTTTTATTGTGAAAATCTCTATTTAGTTGTATTATGGTGCTTTTATTGTGAAAATCTCTATTTAGTTGTATTATGGTGCTTTTATTGTGAAAATCTCTATTTAGTTGTATTATGGTGCTTTTATTGTGAAAATCCCTATTTAGTTGTATTATGGTGCTTTTATTGTGAAAATCCACATTTAGTTGTATTATGGTGCTTTTATTGTGAAAATCTCTATTTAGTTGTATTATGGTGCTTTTATTGTGAAAATCTCTATTTAGTTGTATTATGGTGCTTTTATTGTGAAAATCCCTATTTAGTTGTATTAAACTGCTTTTAGTGTGAAAATCCCTATTTAGTTGTATTATGGTGCTTTTATTGTGAAAATCCCTATTTAGTTGTATTATAGTGCTTTTATTATGAAAATCCCTATTTAGTTGTATAATCCTGCCTTTATTGTGAAAATCCCCATTTTGTTGTATTATGGTGCTTTTATTGTGAAAATCCCCATTTAGTCGTATTATGGTGCTTTTATTGTGAAAATCCCTATTTAGTTGTATTATGGTGCTTTTATTTTGAAAATCTCTATTTAGTTGTATTATAGTGCTTTTATTGTGAAAATCTCTATTTACTTGTATTATGGTGCTTTTATTGTGAAAATCTCTATTTACTTGTATTATGGTGCTTTTATTGTGAAAATCTCTATTTAGTTGTATTATGGTGCTTTTATTGTGAAAATCTCTATTTAGTTGTATTATGGTGCTTTTATTGTGAAAATCTCTATTTAGTTGTATTATGGTGCTTTTATTGTGAAAATCCCTATTTAGTTGTATTATGGTGCTTTTATTGTGAAAATCCACATTTAGTTGTATTATGGTGCTTTTATTGTGAAAATCTCTATTTAGTTGTATTATGGTGCTTTTATTGTGAAAATCTCTATTTAGTTGTATTATGGTGCTTTTATTGTGAAAATCCCTATTTAGTTGTATTATGGTGCTTTTATTGTGAAAAGCCCTATTTAGTTGTATTATGGTGCTTTTATTGTGAAAATCCCTATTTAGTCGTATTATGGTGCTTTTATTGTGAAAATCCCCATTTAGTCGTATTATGGTGCTTTTATTGTGAAAATCCCTATTTAGTTGTATTATGGTGCTTTTATTTTGAAAATCTCTATTTAGTTGTATTATAGTGCTTTTATTGTGAAAATCTCTATTTACTTGTATTATGGTGCTTTTATTGTGAAAATCTCTATTTACTTGTATTATGGTGCTTTTATTGTGAAAATCTCTATTTAGTTGTATTATGGTGCTTTTATTGTGAAAATCTCTATTTAGTTGTATTATGGTGCTTTTATTGTGAAAATCTCTATTTAGTTGTATTATGGTGCTTTTATTGTGAAAATCCCTATTTAGTTGTATTATGGTGCTTTTATTGTGAAAATCCACATTTAGTTGTATTATGGTGCTTTTATTGTGAAAATCTCTATTTAGTTGTATTATGGTGCTTTTATTGTGAAAATCTCTATTTAGTTGTATTATGGTGCTTTTATTGTGAAAATCCCTATTTAGTTGTATTATGGTGCTTTTATTGTGAAAAGCCCTATTTAGTTGTATTATGGTGCTTTTATTGTGAAAATCCCTATTTAGTCGTATTATGGTGCTTTTATTGTGAAAATCCCCATTTAGTCGTATTATGGTGCTTTTAGTGTGAAAATCCCTATTTAGTTGCATTATCCTGCCTTTATTGTGAAAATCCCCATTTAGTCGTATTATGGTGCTTTTATTGTGAAAATCCATATTTAGTCGTATTATGGTGCTTTTATTATGAAAATCCCTATTTACTTGTATTATGGTGCTTTTATTGGGAAAATCCCTATTTAGTTGTACTATGGTGCTTTTATTGTGAAAATCCCTATTTACTTGTATTATGGTGCTTTTATTGTGAAAATCCCTATTTAGTTGTATTATGGTGCTTTTATTATGAAAATCCCTATTTACTTGTATTATGGTGCTTTTATTGTGAAAATCCATATTTAGTTGTATTATGGTGCCTTTATTGTGAAAATCCCCATTGAGTTGCATTATCCTGCCTTTATTGTGAAAATCCCCCAGAAAGCCCCGCTCCCTCACTAACGGGAGTCTAACGAGCCGTTCGTCATCATTAACGTGAAACGATGTCACTTTCCGAAGCTAACAAGCGCGCTGCGTTTCCCGCCGTGCGCCGCCGCCGCATTGACACGGCGCCCCAGAGAGAGGGCGCTGACGAGGCGTTCATCATCATTAACGGAAAAACGACGAGCACACGGCCCGTCGCTGAGGAGATCCACACGTTTCCTCAGCAGAAACACTTCCAAACACGCTAAATCACGCTAAAACACGCTAAATCACGCTAAAACACGCTACAATCACGCTACAGGCTGGTCATTAGCGGCTCTTCTCCACCAGGGGGCGCTGTTGCTGAGCTCGGACCACTCTGATCAGAAGTGGAATGACCCTCTGTTGCGTCAGGTCCGTGTGATGGTGATGATGAAGAGGGGGGGGGCGTGTCAGGCTGTGAGCCCAGGCGAGGGGCCCCCTGCTGGGGTAAGACAGCACGGGCGGCCCCTGATCGCTCTGGAGCAAAAAGTTATTCAGTTTATGGTTTGGAGTCAGTTAACCTCTTAACTCCCGCCTGAACCGAGAGGAGCTTTTTCCTCCCGTCATCAGTTTTTTTCCATCATTTTTTGGTTGGGTATTCAACTCACTTTTGTAACTTTTTTGTCATTTTTTTGTAATTTTTCCGTCAATTTTGTATCATATTTTGTCACATTTTTGTCATTTTTTGTCACTTTTTTTTTTTTTTTTGTCCAAAAACAAATTGTCACATTTTTTGTCAAATTTTTGTCTTTTTTCATCAATTTTTTGTCACATTTTGTCACATTTTTTTCATTTTTTGTCAAATATTTTAATTTTTTGTCTCATTTTTTGTTGTTGTTGTCAATTTTTAATCCAATTTTTGTTATTTTTTTTATCCAATTTTTGTCATTTTTTCTTCAATTTTGCATCAAATTTTGTCACATTTTTGTCACATTTTTGTCACATTTTTGTCACATTTTTAAATTTTTTTGGTCAATTTTTTTATCCATTTTTTGTCATTTTTTTTATCCAATTTTTGTCACATTTTGTCAATTTTTTTTCATTTTTTGTCAAAATTTTTTTGTCAAATTTTGATCCATTTTTTTTTCATTTTTTCGTCAATTTTGCATCAAATTTTGTCACATTTTTGTCACATTTTTAAATTTTTTTGGTCAATTTTTTTATCCATTTTTTGTCACATTTTGTCACATTTTTTTTATTTTTTCTGTCAATTTTGCATCACATTTTGTCACATTTTTGTAATTTTTTTGGTCACATTTTTTTTAATTTTTTTTTAGATTTTTAATCCAATTTCTGTATTTTTTTTTTTTCATTTTTTTTTACTTTTTTTGTGTCAAATTTCATCAAATTTTTGTCACATTTTTGTGTTTTTTTAATCCATTTTTTGTCACATTTTGTCAACTTTTTGTCATTTTTTCGTCAATTTTTGTCATTTTTTGTCACATTTCCATCAATGTTTTTGTCTCAGTTTCGTTGCTATTTTCTCACCTTTTTCCCAGAAGCTTTTGGATTGGGGTAAAGCTCGGTTCAGGCGGGAGTTAAGGGGTTAAGGCGAGACGCTGCCGGTGGAACGTGGACTTTTCCTCCTGAACGTCAAAAACTCAAACTCCTCCCTGGTCTTCTCCACACATATCCATTCACAAATCCTGTCACGTTTGGCATCCACGTGTAGCAGGAAACACTGTAACCCAAATATGGTCATTTCCTGTGTGAGAGACAGCAGCGGCTAAAGACAGGAGGAACATACACTCTCCAGGCTCCTCTACATTTGTAACACCCCCCCTCCCCTCAGTGCCGCTGACCTTTGACCCCGGCGTTGTGAGTGGAGTGGCTGAGATCGGGGGGGGGGGCGAAGCGTCTGCCTCTGACGAGCTCCTTCTGTCGCCGGTTCCTCTCGGCTTTTGGACGGCGGCCATGTTCCCGCCGCGCTCCATATGCCGCCGCCGCGGAGCGCGCTCAGTCGAGACCGCCAAGGTCACGTGACACGGGCGCTAATGAGGGAGAGAGAGTGGATGTAGATGTGTCCTGCGAGGAAGCGGGTTTGTAATTAGAAGACAAATGTGTTTCTGTTTCTGTGACGGTGTTGTTTCGACGCCAGAGTTCAGGGAAAAGGTGCGGTTTCTGAGCTGCAGGCGAGACGCTGCCGGTGAACAGGGTTTAACCTCTGACCTTAGCCTGAACCACATGCATTCTGTCCTCTTTGGTTATTATATAGGCCTGTGGAACGCCTCATTTGAAAGCTAAAACCCACAAAACTGATCTTTTTCCTCGTGTTGTTGCTGTGTTGAGTCACCTTTGTTATGTTTTTTACACTTTTTTATTTTGGTCACATCTTTGTTGAATTTTAGTCCCTTTTTGGTCGAGTTTTTGTCATTTTTTTGTTGATTTTTTGTCATTTTTTGTTGAATTTTTGTTGAATTTTTGTCACATTTTTGTCACATTTTTCTCATTTTTTTGTTGAATTTTTGTCATTTTTTTGTTGAATTTTTGTCATTTTTTTGTTGAATTTTTGTCATTTTTTTGTTGAATTTTTGTCATTTTTTTGTTGAATTTTTGTCAATTTTGTTGAATTTTTGTTGAATTTTTGTTGAATTTTTGTCAATTTTGTTGAATTTTTGTTGCATTTTTGTTTTTTTCGGGTGAATTTTTGTCACATTTTTGTCACAATTTGTCACATTTTTGTTGAATTTTTGTCACATTTTTGTTGAATTTTTCTCACTTTTTTCTTACATTTACATCCCTGTTTTCTTCTCATTTTTTATGTCTATTTTGCTGCTTTTTTCCCTAGAAACATTCTGATTTGGGTAAAGCCAAACTGGAGAAAATGGGCGAACAGGGTTTAACCTCTGACCACCCGCCTGAACCACATGCATTCTGTCCTCTTTGGCTGTTATACAGGCCTGTGGAACGCCTCATTTGAAAGCTAAGACCCACAAAACTGATCTTTTTCCTCGTGTTGTTGCTGTGTTGTGTTACCTTTGTTATGTTTTCTTTTTTTTGTCACATTTTTGTTGAATTTTTGTCACATTTTTATGAATTTTTGTCTTTTATTTTTTTTTTTTTTACATTTTGTTGAATTTTGTCAATTTTTTGTCTAATTTTAGTAAATTTTTTGTCGATTTTTTGTCTAATTTTTGTCAATTTTTTGTCAATTTTTTGTCAAATTTTTTGTCACTTTTTGGTTGAATTTTTGTCGAATTTTTGTCAATTTTTTGTCGAATTTTTGTCAAATTTTTTGTCGATTTTTTGTCAATTTTTTGTCACTTTTTTGTCGAATTTTTGTCGATTTTTTGTCAAATTTTTGTCTAATTTTTTGTCACATTTTTGTTAATTTTTTGTCACATTTTTGTTACATTCACATCCTTGTTTTCTTCTCATTTGTTATGTCTATTTTGGTATTTTTTCCCAAGAAGCTTTTTGATTCGGGTAAAGCCAAACTGGAGAAAATGTGCTCCGTTCAGGCGGGCGTTAAGAGGTTTAAATAACATCGTTTCATGAAGATCATCCTGACCCTGGATTTCATCATCGTCCCCAGACCTAACGTACCTTCAGGACGTGATGAAGATTCTGACTTTGAACATGTTTGTGAGGAACTGGAGCAGGTTGAAAGTCAGACGTTTGTGTTAAATTTTAGATGAAGCTCCAGATCTGCTTCCTCTGGCGGAGTCTGAAGGCTCTGTACTTTACTCGAGTAGCAGTTGCAGCACATGTTTGTATATTTCTGATGGTTTTGCTCCTGGTGATGAAGCTCCTGGTGATGAAGCTCCTGCTGATGAAGCTCCTGATCCTGAAGCTCCTGATCTACATGACTGTATTTCCTTATATAAAGCCCGTCAGTGTTTGCTTCTTCTCTGCGTGGGTTTGATGTAAATCTGTCCCACATTATTCTGACAGCGACGCTCACGCCTGCAGGGCCACCTCTGACCCCTGACCCCCGACCTTTAGGGAGCGCCACATGTACATACGAGTCTGCCCCGCGGCCCAAACACAAGGGCCGTGACTCACCGCAGAGAGTACACGCTAGCACACGCTGAGGACACGTTAGCCTATACCTCCTGTACCTCCTGTACCTCCTATACCTCCCTCCTCCACTGGGGGCAGTCACCACGAGCTTCATGCACTGAGTGGGACACATTCTTTAACCCCTTAACTCCCGCCTGAACCGAGCACGTTTACTCCAGTTGGGCTTTACCCCAATCCAAAAGCTTCTGGAAAAAAACAACAAAACTGAGAGGAAAACAATGATGGAAATGTGACAAAAAAGTGAGAAAACATTGATGAAAAAGTGACGAAAAATTGATGGAAAAGTGGCAAAAATGTCGCAAGAAATTGACAAAAAATGTACGAAAACTTGATAAAAATTGACCCAAAAAAATACAAAAATGTGACGAAAACTTGATGAAAATTTTACAGAAAAATGTCCAAAATGTGACCAAAAAATGACAAAAAAAATGTCCAAAAAGTGGCAAAATGTGACAAGTAAAGGACAAAAATGTGATGAAAATTTTACAGAAAAATGTCCAAAATGTGACCAAAAAATGACAAAAAATTGATAAAAATGTGACAAAAAAAAGACAAAAATGTGATAAAAATTAAAAACAATAAAAAAAAAATCACAAATAAATGACACAAATCTGATTAAAAAAATTGACGAAAAAATGACAAAAAATTGAAAAACAAAATTACAAAAATATGTCAAAAATGTGATAAAAATTGGACAAAAAAAGAACAAAAATTGGACAAATAAATGACGAAAAAAATGACAAAAAAGTGACATAAATGAGTTGGATAACCAACAAAACAATGATGGAAAAAAAATCTGATGATGTGAGGAAAAACATCCTCTTGGTTCAGGCGGGAGTTCAGAAATTAATGCATTCATACTCTTTAAGTAATGGATCAGTTTTGTTTCAGTCCACTGTAATAAACAAAAAGTTGAGTTAGCTTAAAAAAGCAAAGCAACTGGATGCTTTAGTTTACTCAACTTTTCAGGTTTCTGTTGAGCCAAATCGTTTGTGGAAGTTGGTCAAAAATGCCTGGTTTGTTTTACGCCTACTTTTTTCTATGAATACAAGCAAGAAAACCTTTATCGAACATAGAATTAAGTGTTCGCTGGACTTAAAGCAATATGTTTGGTCAACTACTAACAGTTCATTTCTTCATTCATTTCATGTATTATTTTTGCTCTTCACTCTATGGTGGAAGGAATATGCAAAAACAAAACAAAGCAAAGCTGGAAAATGAGGATGTAAATTGACAAAAATGCCAAAAATCCAGCAAAAAAGTGACAAAAATTCAGCAAAAAAGTGACAAAAATTCAGCAAAAAAGTGACAAAAATTCAGCAAAAAAGTGACAAAAATCCGGAAAAAATTGGGGGGAAAATCCAGCAAAAAAAAGACAAAAATCCAGCAAAAAAAGACAAAAAATCCAGAAAAAAATGACAAAAATCCAGCAAAAAAAGACAAAAAATCCAGCAAAAAAAATGCCAAAAATCCAGCAAAAAAAAGACAAAAATCCAGCAAAAAAAGACAAAAAATCCAGAAAAAAACGACAAAAATCCAGCAAAAAAAGACAAAAAATCCAGAAAAAAAAATGGCGAAAATCCAGCAAAAAAAGACAAAAAATCCAGAAAAAAATATCAGTCCCTCTGCTGTTGTTGTATTGAGGCGCATTAACTCTCTTAAAAGTGATGACAACAACGAGGAAAAAGATCCACTTAGATCCGTTTTGTAAGTCTTAGCTTTCAAATGAGGCGTTACTCTTGTAGATTTGGGTAAAGCAGGGTTAAGGGGGGGTAAAGTCTCTGCGTCACATTAGCCTCGGCTCGTGTCTCCGAGGTGCTCGAGCTCATATTTCAGTCGTAAGTTCCTCCTCGTCATTAACCTCCTGAAGCTCCGCCCCCAGCGAGCGGCAGAGAGTGGTCAGCCCGTCCTTGAACCTCATTAACGACGCCTTCAGGGACGCCTTTGTAATTACTAAGAGATGCCCGGACTGAACCGGGACTGAACCAGGACTAAACCGGGACTAAACCAGGACTAAACCAGGACTAAACCAGGACTGGAGGAGGAGCTTGAGTAGAGTAAATGTTTCCCTCCGTCACTCATTAGCCTCGTCAGGACAGAGGTCGCCCGGGCAACACCTGTCGGTCGCCGCGGTAACGACTCGGGAACATCTGCGCGACAGACGGCGGCGATTAACGCGGACAGGTTTGATCCTTCCGCTGTGCCGCCGAGGTCGCCCATGCCCAGAGCCTGTGCTGGGAGCGACGGATCTGACAGTGGAAACAGAAACAGAAAGAAAACGTGTCTTTAAGGCGAGACTCTGCAGGAGAACAGGGAAAATAATACATGTAGAGATTTAATTTGAAGCTTTTGCTGAACATCACAGATATAAATATGAGGAAAAAATGTACTGCATTTTTGCAGTCATTTTATGTCAATTTTTTATCAAATTTTTGTCACATTTTTGTGGGTTTTTTGTAAATTTTTTGACATTTTTTTTAAATCATTTTTTGTCAATTTTTTATCAATTTTTTGTCATATTTTTGTCGTTTTTTTGTAAATTTTTTGACATTTTTTTAAAATCATTTTTTGTCCATTTTTTATCAAATTTTATTCATATTTTTGTCATTTTTTTTTCAAATTTTTATCATTTTTTTATCATTTTTTGTCAATTTATTATCACATTTTTGTAAATTTTTTGTCATTTTTTGTAGATTTTTTGTCCATTTTCTGTCATTTTTTTGTCATTTTTTTGTCATTTTTTGTCAAATATTTGTCATTTTTTCGTCATTTTTCTTCCATTTTTTATCACTTTTTTTGTCATTTTTAGTCAATCTTTTTGTCATTTTTTTGTCATTTTTTGTTTTTTTTTTGTCAAATATTTGTCATTTTTTTGTCATTTTTCTTGTAATTTTTTGTCAATTTTTTTATCAATTTTTTATAATTTTTTTTTCAATTTTTTTGTAATTTTGGTCATTTTTTGTCAACTTTTTGTAATTTTTTGTCATTTTTTTCGGCAAAATTTTATCACATTTTTTCCCATTTTTGTCGTTTTCTTAATCAAATATTTGTCATTTCTTCGTCATGCTCGGCCCGTTCTTCCACTTTTCCGCTCCAGCGTCTCGTAGGAGGAAAAACACCATATTTGGGTGAAAGCGTCATCACGGGGCCCCTTAGCAGGACACGTGGATGTCAAATCTGTCAATATTTATGAATGAAAACCCGCGGGAAAGACGGCCTTTCTACTTCCGGGTCGCCCCCACCTCGCAGACAAAACATCATCAAATAAACATCAGCATTTTTATATCTGACATGAAAACTAAGATGTAAAGGGAGGAAAACAGATACAAATCTCCACTTCCACCACTGTGAAAACATCTGTAGTGACACGTTTGTGGAGACCCTGAGGCGTGTCCTTCAGGCGCCTCATGTTAATGCTCTGCTCCATATTCATCTGACCTTCACCTCCATGAAGGTTCATTTGTGTTTTTATTATCAAGGTGTTCTTTATACACTGACTTTATGCATCTGTGTCTATGGGTTAGCCTAGCCTAGCGGCGTCCATTGGTTTACATGAATCAGTTAGTATTCACAAAGGCCGTGGGAACCCGGGGTGCTGAGGGCGCTGCAGCAAACCCCCTGGTGGATAGTTTGTGAACTGCAGGCGATATTAACCCCTTAACTCCCACCTGAATCGAGCACGTTTTCTCCAGTTTGGCTTTACCCCAATCCAAAAGCTTCTGGGAAAAAGGTGCAAAAATAGCAACAAAACTGAGACGAAAACAATGATGTAAATGTGAAAAAAGTGAGAAAAATTTGATGAAAAATGTGAATAATTTGGCGAAAAAGTGACAAAAAATTGACAAAAAAACTAGAAGAAAATTACGAAAAATTTAGGAAAAAATTGACAAAAAATTGACAAAAAGTGATAAGAATTTGACCAAAAAAATTGAATAATTTGACAAAAAAATGTCAATAATTTGACGAAAAATTTACAGAAAAATTACAAAAAATTACAAAAAACTGGACAAAAAAGTGAGAAAAATTTGATGAAAAATTGAGGAAAAAAATAGACGAAAAATTTACAAAAAATGACAAAAATGTGACAAAAAAATGATAAGAATTTGAAAAAAAAATTCGAATAATTTGACGAAAAAGTGACATTTAAAAAAAAAAAAATTACAAAAATGGACAAAACACTGAGAAAAAGTGACAAAAAATGTGAATAATTCGATGAAAAAGTGAAAAAAAAAAAAAATTTAAATTGACGAAAATGTGAGAAAAATTTCATACAAAAAATGCGAAAAAAAGGACGAAAAAGTGACAAAAAATTTACGAAAAATGACAAAAATGGACAAAAATTTGACGAGAAATTGCGGAAAAAAAGGACGAAAAAATGATGCGAATTTGACAAAAAAATGTGAATAATTTGACGAAAAAGTGACAAAAATGAGTCGACTGCCCAACAAAAAAAGTGCTGAAAAAAAATCTGAAAATCTAAAGATCCATTTAGTTTTGCAGGTCTTTCAGATGAGGCGTTCCACTGGCCTACAGGATTTGGGTAAAGCAGACCTGGAGTTAAGAGGTTCATAAACTGGGGGGTTCATTCTGTCCCTCAGCCCCCCCTCACTAAACCCTCCTCTCTCTGACTCGTTCTGAATACTTAATTCCCGGTGGACTCTGGTCTCGGTGACAGCTCTGCTCCTCTGGGCCCCGTCGCACAAACAGACGAGGCCCTTCACGCCTTCACGGCTCAGGGGCCACGTCGGGGGCGGGGGGGTCCAGGGGGGGGGGGGGGGTCCCGGGGGAGTCTGGGCCCCCTCACACGGGCTGTCACCCCCTGACGGCGCGTTGGTTTTCCAGCGGCGCCGGGACAGAGGGGCGGCCGTTTGGCATCCGGGTTTGAGGACGTCGTGAGGAGAAACAGGAGCTCTCCGTGAGGTGGTTTCACTCACACAGATGAGATTTGGATGTAAATAATGGTTAACCCTCAGGTGAGAGTTAACCGGTTAACAGTTTAACAGGTTAAAACAAAAGGAATTTGTTTTTAGTGTTGCAATGGCTGTAGCTGAACACACTCCTGGTTTAGCTCTGGTTTAGTCTTGGTTTACCTCTGGTTTAGCCCTGGTTTAGTCCTGGTTTACTCCTAGTTTATCCCTGGATTAGTCTTGGTTTTGCCCTGGTTTACTCCCGGTTTACTTCTGGTTTACCCCTGGGTTAGCCCTGGTTTAGCTCTGGTTTAGTCCTGGTTTACCCCTGGGTTAGCTCTGGTTTAGCTCTGGTTTAGTCCTGGTTAATCCCTGGTTTTCTCCTGGTTTTCTCCTGGTTAATCCCTGGTTTTCTCCTGGTTTTCTCCTGGTTTATCCCTGGTTTTCTCCTGGTTTTCTCCTGGTTTTCTCCTGATTTTCTCCTGGTTTTCTCCTGGTTTTCTCCTGGTTTTCTCCTGGTTTTCTCCTGGTTTTCTCCTAGTTTATCCCTGGTTTTCTCCTGGTTTTCTCCTGGTTTTCTCCTGTTTTTTTCCTAGTTTTCTCCTGGTTTTCTCCTGGTTTACTCCTGGTTTACTCCTGTTTTTTTCCTAGTTTTCTCCTGGTTTACTCCTGGTTTTCTCCTGGTTTACTCCTGGTTTTCTCCTGGTTTTCTCCTGGTTTTCTCCTGGTTTACTCCTGGTTTTCTCCTGGTTTTCTCCTGGTTTTCTCCTGGTTTTCTCCTGGTTTACTCCTGGTTTTCTCCTGGTTTTCTCCTGGTTTTCTCCTGGTTTTCTCCTGGTTTACTCCTAGTTTACTCCTAGTTTATCCCTAGTTTACTCCTGGTTTTCTCCTGGTTTATCCCCGGTTTACTCCTGGTTTACTCCTGGTTTACTCCTGGTTTACTCCTGGTTTTCTCCTGGTTTACTCCTGGTTTTCTCCTGGTTTACTCCTAGTTTACTCCTGGTTTACTCCTGGTTTACTCCTGGTTTACTCCTGGTTTTCTCCTTGTTTACTCCTGGTTCATCCCTGGTTTTCTCCTAGTTTATCCCTGGTTTTCTCCTAGTTTATCCCTGGTTTACTCCTGGTTTACTCCTAGTTTTCTCCTGGTTTTCTCCTTGTTTACTCCTGGTTTACTCCTGGTTTACTCCTGGTTTTCTCCTTGTTTACTCCTGGTTTACTCCTGGTTTACTCCTGGTTTTCTCCTTGTTTACTCCTGGTTCATCCCTGGTTTTCTCCTAGTTTATCCCTGGTTTTCTCCTAGTTTATCCCTGGTTTTCTCCTAGTTTATCCCTGGTTTTCTCCTAGTTTATCCCTGGTTTACTCCTGGTTTTCTCCTTGTTTACTCCTGGTTTACTCCTGGTTTACTCCTGGTTTTCTCCTTGTTTACTCCTGGTTTACTCCTGGTTTACTCCTGGTTTACTCCTGGTTTTCTCCTTGTTTACTCCTGGTTTACTCCTGGTTCATCCCTGGTTTTCTCCTAGTTTATCCCTGGTTTTCTCCTAGTTTATCCCTGGTTTTCTCCTAGTTTATCCCTGGTTTACTCCTGGTTTTCTCCTTGTTTACTCCTGGTTTACTCCTGGTTAAGCCCTGGTTTACTCCTGGTTAAGCCCTGGTTTTCTCCTGGTTTACTCCTGGTTTACTCCTGGTTTACTCCTGGTTTACTCCTGGTTTACTCCTGGTTTACTCCTGGTTTACTCCTGGTTTACTCTTGGTTTACTCTTGGTTTACTCCTAGTTTTCTCCTAGTTTTCTCCTGGTTTTCTCCTGGTTAACTCCTGGTTTTCTCTTGGTTTACTCCTGGTTTACTCCTGGTTTTCTCCTGGTTTTCTCCTGGTTTACTCCTGGTTTACTCCTAGTTTTCTCCTGGTTTTCTCTTGGTTTTCTCTTGGTTTTCTCCTGGTTTTCTCCTGGTTTACTCCTGGTTTACTCCTAGTTTTCTCCTGGTTTTCTCTTGGTTTACTCCTGGTTTACTCCTGGTTTTCTCCTGGTTTACTCCTAGTTTTCTCCTGGTTTACTCCTAGTTTTCTCCTGGTTTTCTCCTGGTTTTCTCCTGGTTTACTCCTGGTTTTCTCCTGGTTTACTCCTAGTTTTCTCCTGGTTTTCTCCTGGTTTACTCCTGGTTTACTCCTGGTTTACTCCTGGTTTTCTCCTGGTTTACTCCTGGTTTTCTCCTGGTTTACTCCTAGTTTTCTCCTGGTTTTCTCCTTGTTTACTCCTGGTTTACTCCTGGTTTACTCCTGGTTTACTCCTGGTTTACTCCTGGTTTTCTCCTTGTTTACTCCTGGTTCATCCCTGGTTTTCTCCTAGTTTATCCCTGGTTTTCTCCTAGTTTATCCCTGGTTTACTCCTGGTTTACTCCTAGTTTTCTCCTGGTTTTCTCCTTGTTTACTCCTGGTTTACTCCTGGTTTACTCCTGGTTTACTCCTGGTTTTCTCCTTGTTTACTCCTGGTTCATCCCTGGTTTTCTCCTAGTTTATCCCTGGTTTTCTCCTAGTTTATCCCTGGTTTTCTCCTAGTTTATCCCTGGTTTTCTCCTAGTTTATCCCTGGTTTACTCCTGGTTTACTCCTGGTTTACTCCTGGTTTTCTCCTTGTTTACTCCTGGTTTACTCCTGGTTTACTCCTGGTTTTCTCCTTGTTTACTCCTGGTTTACTCCTGGTTTACTCCTGGTTTACTCCTGGTTTTCTCCTTGTTTACTCCTGGTTTACTCCTGGTTTACTCCTGGTTTTCTCCTTGTTTACTCCTGGTTCATCCCTGGTTTTCTCCTAGTTTATCCCTGGTTTTCTCCTAGTTTATCCCTGGTTTTCTCCTAGTTTATCCCTGGTTTACTCCTGGTTTACTCCTAGTTTTCTCCTGGTTTTCTCCTTGTTTACTCCTGGTTTACTCCTGGTTTACTCCTGGTTTACTCCTGGTTTTCTCCTTGTTTACTCCTGGTTCATCCCTGGTTTTCTCCTAGTTTATCCCTGGTTTTCTCCTAGTTTATCCCTGGTTTTCTCCTAGTTTATCCCTGGTTTTCTCCTAGTTTATCCCTGGTTTACTCCTGGTTTTCTCCTTGTTTACTCCTGGTTTACTCCTGGTTTACTCCTGGTTTTCTCCTTGTTTACTCCTGGTTTACTCCTGGTTTACTCCTGGTTTACTCCTGGTTTTCTCCTTGTTTACTCCTGGTTTACTCCTGGTTCATCCCTGGTTTTCTCCTAGTTTATCCCTGGTTTTCTCCTAGTTTATCCCTGGTTTTCTCCTAGTTTATCCCTGGTTTTCTCCTAGTTTATCCCTGGTTTTCTCCTAGTTTATCCCTGGTTTTCTCCTGGTTTATCCCTAGTTTTCTCCTTGTTTTCTCCTGGTTAGCCCCTCCCCCTCGCCCTCTAACCCGCCGCCCCTTCGATCCGTGACTTTGACCCTCCTCCTGAATCGCTCCGTGTTCAAACCGGGGCCGGAGGTGAAGAGGTGCATGCTGGGAGCCGTAGTCCCGCGGGTGAAAATGGCGAGGAGCGAGGTGCACCATCGACACAAGGCGACGGACGGAGCGTCAGGGGGGAGGACGAACACGGCAGGTTCACTAAAACACACACACGTTTAAAGGTTTTAAGAGGCGCTGGCGCTGGATACTTTAACCCCTTAACTCCCACCTGAACCGAGCACATTTTCTCCAGTTCGGCTTTACCCCAATCCAAAAGCTTCTGGGAAAAAGGTGAGAAAATAGCAACAAAACTGAGACGAAAACAATGATGGAAATGTGACAAAAAAGTGACAAAACATTGATGAAAAAGTGGCAAAAATGTCACAAGAAATTGACCAAAAAATTGACCAAAAAATGACAAAAACGTTACAAAAAATGTGACAAAAAAATTAGAGAAATGTGATAAAAAATTGACCAAAAATTTACAAAAAATGACAAAAACGTGACAAAAAAATGATAAAAATTTGATTAAAAAAATGACCAAAAAAATCTGAAAAAAATTTGAAAAAAATGGAAAAAATGTGATAAAAATTGACCAAAAAAATGACTAAAAAATGACAAAAATCTGACAGAAAAATGACAAAAATGTGACAAAAAATGACAAAAAATTGTAGCCTGGCTAACACCAGACTAAAATCACAAGTGATATTTAGTCTGGGGACACCAATTCATTTTCTCGTAGGAGAGGTGTGGTTTACGAGCGTCCATACTCGTTTATTGGGCGATACGAAAAAAAAAAAAAAAAAAAGTGTCTCTTGCGTCTGCACGTAGCCACAGCCAATCATATCATCGTATGAGATGACGTATGACGTACCCGCTGTAAACCTTTGAGCTAAATTATTTAGAACAAGGTCTAAAGCTTGATCAAAAAATACCATTGCGTCTGCTGCTGTCATGTTGGATCTGTAAATAAACTTTTTTTTAAATTATCCGTAAATAAACCACAAGCTTCCGTATATCGAATAGCGCGTTATCGTCTTGCCGTCCCTCCTCGCTCTGTGATTGGTTCCCAAATCCACCGGAGATTTGGGCCATGGTCCCCAGGCTGTTGTGCAGTTCCAAATAATTCGAGCGCACACAGCAGCCTGGAGTTAGCCAGGTTAACAATTGACAAAAAATGAAAAAAATTTGACAAAATTTTTTCTAAAAATTGATAAAAATTTGAAAAAAACAAAACAAAAAAATGACAAAAAATTGATAAAAAATTTGACAAAAAAATGACAAAAATTTGAGAGAAATTTGACAAAAATTTGACAAAAAAATGACCAGAAATGACAAAAAAATGACAAAATGTGACAAAAAATTACAACAATATAAACTGGATATTTCATTATAAACTGGATACTTCAATATATACTGGATACTTCAGTACAAACAAACCTTCCTGAAGAAGCCTCAAAACAATGATGAAAAGTAGATAAAAATAGTAAATGAAAAGGCAACAGAAACAAATTGTTGAAACTGCGATCTTTTGACAAAAATCTAAACCTCAACATCCTCCATAACGATGATGAAGTCACATCTATTCAAACGTCAGAAATGTGTGAAGATGTGCTGCAAACATCTCCACCTACACAGACGACAAATCCACATCTGTCGACCTCTGGCACCAGCCCATCGCCTGCGTGTTCGTCCTCCTGCTCGTCACCCACGTTTCCGGAGTTTTCAAACACTTCGCTTAATCCCGGTCTGTGTAAACACGGCTGTAAATCCAGATTAGACGCCGGAGTTTCCTCACATTCGTCGGATCTCGTTACAGAAAACCGTCTGTAACCGCGGATTTACCCCGATTTAAATCCCCGCTTTACACTTTCAAACTCTGACACGAGAACCGCCCGGAATCCGCCCAAAACACGTTCACGAATCCGTCACGGAGCAGGAAACAGGAAGTGCGTCTGCAAGTAATAACGAGAGGATTCATCACAAGATTCATTTATGTCAAATATTACCCAGCCTTTTACCTGTGAACCTCATTGTCTCTGATTTAATATAGGCCAGAGCAGCGCTTTGTCTTTTAACCTCTTCACTCCCGCCTGAACCGAGAGGATCTTTTTCCTCACGTCATCACATCATTTTTTTCTTGGGTATTCAACTCATTTTTGTAACTTTTTAGTCATTTTTTGTCAAAGTTTTTTGTCAAATTTTTCTATTTTTTTCGTCAATTTTGTATCACATTTTTGGCATTTTTTTGTAATGTTTTATAAATTTTTAATCAATTTTTTGTCATTTTTTGTCACATTTTTTGTCACATTTTTTGTCACATTTTTTGTCACATTTTTAATCACATTTTTGTTATTATTTTGCTATATTTTGGTCATTTTGTTGTCGTATTTTTTGTCATTTTTGTGTCACATTTTTGTCACATTTTTGTCACATTTTTGTCACATTTTTGTCATTTGTTCGTCAATATTTTGTCACATTTTTTGTCACATTTTTTGTAGTTTTTTTGTCATTTTTTCGTCACATTTTTGTCATTTTTTTGCCACTTTTTCGTCAATTCAGCATTTTTGACACATTTCCGTTTTTCTTTACAACCTAAAGTCCAGTGCGTTGCCTTGTTTGAAAGCTGAGACCTTGTAGTTTGTGTCTGTTTGTTTATGTTAAAGGCGGCCGCTCTTCATGTCGGAAAAACCTTGAATCAAAGCTCCTTCATTTGATTTCTCTGTTTCTTCGGGATCTGGCTCTTCTTCCTCCAGCCCCCCCTCCCTCCCCCGGTCTCCGCCGGGCCGGGTCGTGTTGTGAGAGTGATGACAGATGTTTGGTCAGACAGAGCAGCTGTGGAGGGCGGGGGGGGTCAGTTCAGTTTTACAGTAGTCGGACTCGCTGTGGAGGGGGGGGGGGGTCAGTTCAGTTTTACAGTAGTCTGTTCCCGTGGTCTTTGGGGAGGGTTTCCCGCTGAGGAGTGACACACAAACACACTTTCTGCTCCGTCTGATCCTCGACTGCAGCTTTTCCCCAAAGTCCAGGCGCTTCGTCCGACGGGAAAACCCCCAACGTGAGGTTTATTTTCCATTTAAGGCGAGAGGCTGCGGAGAAACATCGCTTTAACGTCTTAGTTTGAACTCTGTCTCTGACGTTTTGTCTCTTTGATTTACTCTAACCCCTTAACTCCCGCCTGAACCGAGCACGTTTTCTCCAGCTTTACCCCAATCCAAAAGCTTCTGGAAAAAAGGTGAGAAAATAGCAACAAAACTGAGACGAAAAAGATGATGGAAATGTGACAAAAAAGTGACAAAAATGTGATAAAAAATTGACAAAAATTTGACAAAAATGGACAAAAAATGACAAATAATTTGACGAAAAAGTGACAAAAAAGTCACGAAAATTTGACAAAAATGAGACGACCGCCCAACAAAAGAAGTGATGGAAAAAAACCTGATGATGTGAGGAAACAGATCAATTTAGTTTTGTAGATCTTAGCTTTCAAATGAGGCGTTACACTGGCCTACAGGATTTGGGTAGAAAATGGTCTCGGTTCAGGCGGGAGTTAAGAGGTTAAACACAAAGTAGGTTTTGTTGCTGTATTTGAGGATGTGTGAACCAGAAAACGATTCATCGATTTACTAAAATAGTTGTCGACTATTTCAATAATCGGTTAGTCGACGATTAATCGATTAGTTGTTTCACCTCTAAATTAATGCAGTCCTCATATTTGAAGAGTTTAGTGGTGCTAGGCTAGTGCGAGGCTAGTGCGAGGCTAGGCTAGTGCTAGGCTAGTGCTAGGCTAGTGCTAGGCTAGAGCATGTCTATGGTAACTGAAACACTGATGAGGAAAAAACTATTGTTCGTTTCTGTTTTGGAGATTTCTGTGTTTTCTGTGTTTCTCCCATACAGTCGCACTGGCCCCGCCCCCATTATGACATCATCACCTTCGATCACATTCTGTGGAGCCGCCGTGCTCCTCTGTGTGTCTGTTTATTTACTAAGAAAATATATTCAGAATGGTTAACCCCTTAACTCCCGCCTGAACCGAGCACATTTTCTCCAGTTTGGCTTTACCCCAATCCAAAAGCTTCTGGAAAAAAGGTGAGAAAATAGCGACAAAACTGAGACGAAAACAATGATGGAAATGTGACAAAAAACTGACAAAAAACTGACAAAAATTTGACAAAAAAATTTGACAAAAAATATTAAAAAAATTATAAAAAAATGACAAAAAATTGACAAAAAATTGACAAAAATGTGACAAAAATGTGACAAAAAATGATAAAAGTGTGATAAAAAATGGACGAAAAAAAGACAAAATTTGATTAAAATTTGACAAAAAACTGACAAAAATTTGACAAAAAAATTACAAAAAAATTATAAAAATTTGACAAAAAAAATTATAAAAATTTGACAAAAAAAATTATAAAAATTTGACAAAAAATTTATAAAAAATGGACAAAAAATGGACAAAAAATGATAAAAATGTGATAAAAGATTGACGAATAAAAAACAAAATTTGATAAAAAATGGACAAAAAATTGATAAAAAATCGACCAAAATTTGACAAAAAATTTGACCAAAAATGTGATAAAAAATGGACAAAAAAAAGACAAAATTTGAGAAAAAATGTGAGAAAAAATGGACGAAAAAAAGACAAAATTTGATTAAAATTTGACAAAAAATTGACAAAAAAATGACAAAAAATTGACAAAAAATGTGATAAAAAATGGACGAAAAAAAGACAAAATTTGATAAAAATTTGACAGAAAAATGACAAAAAATTGACAAAAAAGACAAAAATTTGATTAAAAAAATTACAAAAATTTGATAAAAAATTGATGAAAAAATTACAAAAAATACCAAAAAGTTACCAAAATGAGTTGAATACCTAACGAAAAAATGATGGAAAAAGAATGTGATGACGTGAGGAAAAAGCTCCTCTCGGTTCAGGCGGGAGTTCAGAGGTTAAAGATGTGTTGGAGAAGCTTGTTTTCCCTCTGCTTCGATCGTGACCATATATGGGCGACTGGTCATGACGTCACCCTCATAAACCCTCCTAACAGCCTCTCCTCTCTCCTCAGACTCCCCGGGCTTCGTGGACCTGTCCTTCGCGCTGGAGCCTCAGGACGCCGTGGTGGTCCGCGGCGGCGTGCTGCGGCTGGACTGCGAGGCGCGCTGTGATTGGCCGGTGTCCGTGGCGTGGCGTAAAGACGGCGTGGCGCTCAGCTCCTTCGTGGACGAGCGGAGGACGGTGTTCCCCAACGGGACGCTCCTGATCCGGGACGTGGTGCACGCCCGGCACCAGCGCTCAGACGAGGGCCGGTACCAGTGCCTCGCCACCGCGGAGGGCGCGGGCAGCGTGGTCAGCCGCGGCGCGGGTCACTGTGGCCGGTGAGTCCAACATGGCTGTGTCTCATTCACTCATACTGACAGGTTTGGTATCCACGTGGAGCAGGATCTGAACCTCTGAACTCCCGACTGAACCGAGAGGAGCTTTTTCCTCACGTCATCAAATTACTTTTCCATCATTGTTTTGTTGGGTATTCAACTCATTTTTTTGTCAATTTTTTGTAATTTTTTCGTCATTTTTTGTCAATTTTTTCGTCATTTTTTGTCAATTTTTTGTCAAATATTTTTTCATTTTTTTGTCATTTTTTTGTCATTTTTAATCATTTTTTTTTATCACATTTTTGTCATTTTTTTTTAATCAATTTTTGTCTTTTTTTATCATTTTTTTGTCATTTTTTTGTCAATTTTTCGTCATTTTTTTAATCAAATTTTTTTCATTTTTTGTCAATTTTTCATCATTTTTTAATCAAATTTTTGTCATTTTTTTATCCATTTTTTTGTCAATTTTTGTCAATTTTTGTCATTTTTTGTCATTTAAAAAAAAAAAATATCATTTTTTTGTCATTTTTTGTCAATTTTGGTCAATTTTTGTAATTTTTTGGGCAAATTTTCATCAATGTTTTCTCACTTTTTTGTCACATTTCCATCATTGTTTTCGTCTCAGTTTTGTTGCTTTTTTCCAGAAGCTTTTAGATTTGGGTAAAGCCAAACTGGAGAAACTGTTCATGTGGGAGTGAAGAGGTTAAAAAAGTTAAAGAAAAAAAATATATATTTGGGGGATTTTTTTGGTTTTGTTTTGAAAAGTTTTTAAGTTTTAAAGGACTGTTTTGGGAAAAGGTTGAACACGTTTTTTGGGGGAAAAACGTAACTTTTTTAGAAAAGTTTTGAATTTTGGAAAGTTTTAAAAATGTTGGAACATTTTTGAAAAATTGTTAAATTGGAACAGTCTAAAAATACAAATGTCGTCCAAGATGTTTGGTATACACGTGTAGCACGAAAGGCTCATTTCCTTTGTGGGAGACAGTTTGGAAAAGTTTGGAAAGGTTTTGAATTTTTTTGGGGGAAAAATAGTGTTTTTTAACCTCTTAACTCCCGAGAGGATCTTTTTCCTAAAGTCATCAGATTTTTTTTTCAATTATTATTTTGTTGGGTGTTCAACTCATTTTTGTATTTTTTTGTAACATTTTGTCACATCTTTTGTCATTTTTTCGTCAATTTTTTATCACATTTTTCATCATTTTTTTATTTATTTTTTTCAATTTTTTCATCACATTTTTTATCACATTTTTTATCATTTTTTTATTTATTTTTTTCAATTTTTTCATCAATTTTTTGTCACTTTTTTCTCACATTTCCATCATTGTTTTCGTCTCAGTTCTGTCGCTATTTCCTCCCCTTTTTTCCAGAAGCTTTTGGATTGGGGTAAAGCCAAACTGGAGAAAACGTGCTCGGTTCAGGCGGGAGTTAAGGGGTTAAAAGTTTTGGGGAATGTTGAAAAAAATCGGAAAAAATTGGAAACATTTTTGAAAATTGGTGAAAATCTTGGAACAGTTTTTAACAAATGTCCTTAAACATGTCTGTGTGGCTCCCTGCTCTTTCCCACGCTTATTCATTCACAGACACTGACATGTTTGGCATCCACGTGTAGCACGGAATCCCCCCGACAACACTCTGTAATCCAAATATGGTCATTTCCTTTACGGAAGACGCCAAACTCTGTGGAGACACACGAGGGCTGTTTTCATTCCACTCTTTAACCTCTTAACCCCCACCTTCACCAATGCTCTTTACCCAAATCTAAAAGCGTAATGTGCCCTGTATCAATGTGGTAATGCCTCATTTGAAAGCTAAGACCGACAAAACTCATCCAGAAGATTTGGGTAAAGCTGAACTGGAGATAAAGGCGGGGGTTAAGTGTGATGTAAATGTGTGTCCCATCTGTATAATCTGCTCTTACACAACAGACCCCCCCCCTCTCTCTGACTCACCCCCCGTCCCGGACGTGAACGCCGCGAATGCGAGCGCCCCTTTCGTTTCCCGCGGCGGCGGCGTTCTGACGGTGACGCGTTGGGGCAGAGCGCGGCGGCGGCGGGAAAGCGCTCTGTCACCTCAGATCCTGCGTGCGGCCGCCTCCCCCAGCACGCCGGTCGCACACGCTCACGTCAGGCGAGGAGCGCGGCGCCGGGGGCGGGACGGGTCACCGGGTCACGACGCCGGGTCACAGCGCGGGGGCGGAGCCACACGTCACATTCCCACAATTATTCATTCACTAATGCAGGGCTTCTCAACCTGGGGGTCGGGACCCACTAGGGGGTCGCGAGACCAATTTGGGGGGTCGCCAGAGCATATAGATAAAATATATGTTTTAATATTATTATTATGGTGTCGTAGCGAACATGCTGTTTTACCAGGGTGCCGTTATTTGTTCTAAATGTAATTCATTTTTGTTTGTTTGGTTTTTCTTTGTTTTTTAAGAGTTGTATCGTTTAACCTCTTAACTCCCGCCTGAACTGAGAGGATCTTTGTCCTCACGTCATCACATTTGTTTCCATCATTTTTTGGTCATTTTTTGTCACATTTTTGTCAATTTTTTGCCATTTTTTCATACATTTTTTGTCACGTTTTTGTCAATTTTTTGTATTTTTTTTGTCAAATTTTTATCTGTTTTTTTTGTCACATTTTTTTCATTTTCTCGTCAATTTTTTATCAAATTTTTGTAACTTTTGTGTCATATTTTTGTCATTTTTTTTCGTCATTTTTTAATCAAATTTTTTGTCATTTTTTTGTCACATTTTCATTTTTTTTGTCACATTTTTGTAATTTTTTGGTCAAATTTTTATCACATTTTTGTCACATTTTTGTCATTTTTTTGTCACATTTTTGCCATTTTTTTGTCATTTTTTTGTCACATTTTTGCCATTTTTTCATGCATTTTTTGTCACGTTTTTGTCAATTTTTAGTATTTTTTTTGTCAAATTTTTATCTTTTTTTTTGTCACATTTTTTTCATTTTCTCGTCAATTTTTTATCAATTTTTTGTAACTTTTGTGTCATATTTTTGTCATTTTTTTCGTCATTTTTTTCGTCATTTTTTTGTCACATTTTCATTTTTTTTGTCACATTTTTGTCATTTTTTTGTCACATTTTTGCCATTTTTTCATACATTTTTTTGTCACGTTTTTGTCACTGTTTTTGTCTCAGTTCTGTCGCTATTTTCGCACCTTTTTTCCAGAAGCTTTTGGATTGGGGCAAAGCCAAACTGGAGAAAATGTGCTCGGTTCAGTTGGGAGTTTAAGGGGTTAAATGTCCCTGTTTTTCCCACGGTCTGACCCGGGTGGGGGTCACGATCCTAATGAACTGTTACAATGGGGGTCGCGGCTCTAAAAGGTTGAGAACCACTGCACTAATTAGCTTGTTGCACGGTGTGGCTATGCTAGCTCCTCTGACCTGAAGGTGTGAGCGCCAGGACTTCCTGTCTGTTTTCTTTTCCTGGAATAATAATCATATTTTCTAAAGATTATGTTGTGGGCGGTGAGTTCCCGGTAGACGATCATTTACTGTGTTCAAATCATGAAGTTCAGATCAGAGACGCCTGTGATCATGAAGGATCGATAGTTTGTCTTGAAGCTAAAGGCTAACATGCTATAAAAATATATATATATATAAAGGCACTATTTCAAGTTGTGTAATGCATTAACCGCTTAACTCCCACCTGAACCGAGCACATTTTCTCGACGAAAACAATGATGGAAATGTGGCAAAAATGTCACAAGAAATTGACAAAAAATTGACGAAAAATGACAAAAATGTGAGAAAAAAATGACCAAAAAATGACAAAAATGTGAGAAAAAAATGACCAAAAAATGACAAAAATGTGACAAAAAAATGACCAAAAAATTACAAAAATGTGACAAAATGTGACAAAAATGTGACAAAAAAATGACCAAAAAATGACAAAAATGTGACAAAAAAATGACCAAAAAATGACAAAAATATGAGAAAAAAATGACCAAAAAATGACAAAAATATGAGAAAAAAATGACCAAAAAATGACCAAAAAATGACAAAAATGTGACAAAAAAATGACCAAAAAATGACAAAAATATGAGAAAAAAATGACCAAAAAATTACAAAAATGTGACAAAATGTGACAAAAATGTGACCAAAAAATGACCAAAAAATGACCAAAAAATGACAAAAATGTGACAAAAAAATGACCAAAAAATGACAAAAATATGAGAAAAAAATGACCAAAAAATGACAAAAATGTGACAAAAAAATGACCAAAAAATGACAAAAATATGAGAAAAAAATGACCAAAAAATGACAAAAATATGAGAAAAAAATGACCAAAAAATGACAAAAATGTGAGAAAAAAATGACCAAAAAATTACAAAAATGTGACAAAATGTGACAAAAATGTGACCAAAAAATGACCAAAAAATGACAAAAATATGAGAAAAAAATGACCAAAAAATTACAAAAATGTGACAAAATGTGACAAAAATGTGACCAAAAAATGACCAAAAAATGACCAAAAAATGACAAAAATGTGACAAAAAAATGACCAAAAAATGACAAAAATATGAGAAAAAAATGACCAAAAAATGACAAAAATATGAGAAAAAAATGACCAAAAAATGACAAAAATATGAGAAAAAAATGACCAAAAAATTACAAAAATATGAGAAAAAAATGACCAAAAAATGACAAAAATGTGACAAAAATGTGACAAAAATGTGACAAAAATGTGACAAAAAATGACCAAAAAATTACAAAAATGTGACAAAAATGTGACAAAAATGTGACAAAAAATGACCAAAAAATTACAAAAATGTGACAAAAATGTGACCAAAAAATGACCAAAAAATTACAAAAATGTGACAAAAAAATGACCAAAAAATTACAAAAATGTGACAAAAAAATGACCAAAAAATGACAAAAATGTGAAAAAAAAATGACCAAAAAATTACAAAAATGTGATAAAAAATTGACAAAAAAAAGAACAAAAAAAATGTGACCAAAAAAACAAACTCCCTGATCCTCACAAACATAAACGTCTCCTCTATGGAAATATTTCTACCAGGAACTCACTGGTCTGAGCTCATCTTAATGGAAATGAACACGAACAGGAAGTGCTAGCGCCCACAGCTCCAGCTCAGAGGAACTAGCGTAGCCACATTGTGCAACAGGCCGATACTCACAGGAGCACGAGATACTTGGAGGAGTTCCAGTATCTCAGGTCTTGTTCTCAGTGAGGGGCAGATGGAGCGTGAGATGGACTGGGAGGAGCTCGGAGTAGAGTCGCTGCTCCTTCACGTGGAAAGGAGCAGCTGAGGTGGCTCGGGCGTCTGTTCCGGATACCTCCTGGTCGTGTTCCAGGCATGTCCTAGTGGGACAAGGCCGGGAAGTTTGGGCATCTCTGCTGAGACGCTGCCCCCGAGAACCGGCCCCGGATAAAGCGGAAGGAAATGGATGGAAAATACTCACAGGAGCACGGAATCCCCCCGACAACACTCTGGAATCCAAATACGCTCCTTTCCTTTGTGGGAGTTAGTTTGGAAAGTTTTTAAAATAAAATTTGGGGGGATTTTTTTTGTTTTGAAAAGTAAAAAAAAAAAAAAAATGGGGGAAAATGAAAAAAACCTTTTTGGGGGGAAAAGTAACTTTTTTGGAAAAGTTTTGAATTTTTTTGAGAATTTTTGAAAAGTTTAAAAAAAATAGTGAGAGTTGGAGATTTGTGAAAATTTGTGAAATTGGAACAGTTTAAAAAAACTTTGTGGCTCCCTGGTCTTTCCCACGCTTATTCATTCACGAATACTCACAGGAGCACGGAATCCCCTGGACAACACTCTGGAATCCAAATATGGTCAATTCCTTTGTGGAAGATAGTTTGGAAAGGTTTAAAAAAAATGTAAAAAGTTTTGAATCAAATTTTGGGGGATTTTTTTGGTTTTGAAAAGTAAAAAAAAAAACAGTTACTTTTTGGGAAAAGTTTTGAATTTTTTTTGAGAATTTTGGAAAAGTTTTTTAAAAAAAGGGAACATTTTAAAAATGTCGGAACATTTTTGAAAATTTGTGAAATTGGAAAAGTTTGTACAAAATTAAGAGTCGTCCAACATGTCCGCCATGCTTATTCATTCATAAATACTCAAATGTTTGGTATACATGTGTAGCACGAAAGACTCATTTCCTTTGTGGGAGACAGTTTGGAACAGTTTGGAAAATCTGAGCGTTTTTTAAAAAAAATGTAGAAAAGTTTTGAATTAAAAAAAAAAAAAAAAAAAGATTTGGGGGATTTTTTTTGTATTTTTAAGTATTTTAAAAGTTAAAAAAAAATGTTAGACAGTTTTGGGAAATGTTGAAAAAAAAAACGTTTTTTTAATTTCTTTAGAGAATTTGGGAAAATTAAAAAAAACATATAGCACGGAATCCCCCCGACAACA
>NC_136873.1:9782316-9799816 GCF_951799975.1 Gobius niger
CGAGCTCATCGAGACCAGGTCAGCCTCCTCTGCATCATCATCATCTGCTCCTCATGTCCTCCTCTGCATCATCTTCATCTGCTCCTCATGTCCTCCTCTGCATCACCTTCATCTGCTCCTCCTCATCATCTTCATCTGCTCCTCAGTCATGTTCACCATAAGGAGACACTGCAGGTCCTCTTCTAATGCGTTTTCAAAATAAAAGCCTTAAATTTGTGTCTATTAAAAAAAAAAGCCTCAAATTTGTGGTGTTTTCAAAGTAAAAGCCTTGAATGTGTGATTTTTTTTTAAAATAAAAGCCTAAAATTGTAATGTTTTCAAAATAAAAGCTTGAAATTTGCAGCGTTTTCAAAATAAAACCCTAAAATTTGCTGTGTTTTCAAAGTAAAAGCCTTAAATTTGTGGCGTAAAATAAAAAAAAAAGGCTTAATTTACTCATGTTTACCATAAGGAGACACTGCAGGACCTCTTCTAATGCGTTTTCAAAATAAAAGCCTTAAATTTGTGGTGTTTTCATAATAGGAGTCGTTAATTTGTGGTGTTTTCAAAGTAAAAGCCTTGAATGTGTGATTTTTAAAAAAATAAAAGCCTAAAATTGTAATGTTTTCAAAATAAAAGCTTGAAATTTGCAGCGTTTTCAAAATAAAACCCTAAAATTTGCTGTGTTTTCAAAGTAAAAGCCTTAAATTTGTGGCGTAAAATAAAAAAAAAAGGCTTAATTTACTCATGTTTACCATAAGGAGACACTGCAGGACCTCTTCTAATGCGTTTTCAAAATAAAAGCCTTAAATTTGTGGTGTTTTCATAATAGGAGTCGTTAATTTGTGGTGTTTTCAAAGTAAAAGCCTTGAATGTGTGATTTTAAAAAAAATAAAAGCCTAAAATTGTAATGTTTTCAAAATAAAAGCTTGAAATTTGCAGCGTTTTCAAAATAAAACCCTAAAATTTGCTCTATTTTCAAAGTAAAAGCCTTAAATTTGTGGCGTAAAATAAAAAAAAAAGGCTTAATTTACTCACCATAAGGAGACACTGCAGGTCCTCCTCTAATGCGTTTTCAAAATGAAAGCCTAAAATTTGCTGTGTTTTCAAAGTAAGAGCCTTGAATATGCGACAGTTTCAAAATAAAAGCCTTAAATATGTGGCTATTAAAAAAAAAGCCTCAAATTTGCTGTGTTTTCAAAATAAAAGTCGTTAATTTGTGGTGACAAATAAACATGAATAAATATGAGGGGAATTGTATTGTAAGCTGAATAAATCCATCAAGAATTTACCATTTTCCAAATAAAAGCCTTAAATTTGTAGCATTTTAAAAATAACTCTTAAATTTGTGGCATTTTCAAAATAAAAGTCTTACATTTCTGGTGTTAAAAAAAGCCTTAAATAAATTATGTTTTCAAAATAAAAGCTTGAAATTTGATGCGCTTTCAAAGTGAAAGCCGTAAATTTGTGGTGTTTTCAAAATAAAAGTCGTTAATATGTGGTGTTTTCAAAGCAAACGCCTTGAATGGTTGATTTTAAAAAAAAATAAAGCCTTAAATTGGTAATATTTTCAAAGTAAAAGCCTTAAATTTGTGGCGTTTAAAAAAAAAAAAGCCTTAATTTAGTCATGTTCACCATAAGGAGACGCTGCATGACTATGAGGGGAATTGTATTGTAAGCTGAATAAATCCATCAAGAATTTTGCATTTTCCAAATAAAAGCCTTAAATTTCTGGTGTTTTCAAAATAAAAGCTTGAAATTTGTGGCTTAAAAAAAAAAAAGCCTAAAATTTGCTGTGTTTTCAAGGTAAAAGCCTTAAATTTGTAGCATTTTCAAAATAAAAGCCTAAATTTGTAATGTTTTCAAAATAAAAGCTTGAAATTTGCTGCGTTTTCAAAGTAAAAGCCTTAAATTTGTGGTGTTTTCAAAATAAAAGTTGTTAATTTATGGTGTTTTCAAAGGAAAAGCCTTGAATGTGTGATTTTTTCAAAATAAAAGCTTGAAATTTGCTGCGTTTGAAAAAAAGCCTTAATTTTGTAATGTTTTCAAAATAAAAGCTTGAAATTTGCTGTGTTTTCAAAGTAAAAGCCTTAAATTTGTGGTGTTTTCAAAATAAAAGTTGTTAATTTGTGGTGTTTTCAAAGTAAAAGCCTTGAATGTGTGATTTTTTTCAAAATAAAAGCCTAAAATTTGCTGCTTATAAAAAAAAGCCTTAAATTTGTAAAGTTTTCAAGATAAAAGCTTGAAATTTGCTGCATTTTGAAAATGAAAGCCTAAAATTTGTGGCTTTAAAAAAAAAAAAGAAAGCCTATAATTTGCTGTTTTAAAAGTAAAAGCCTTAAATTTGTGGTGTTTTCAAAATAAAAGCCTTACTTGTAACAGCCCTAAAGTCTGCACATGCACCTGTGTATGTTCCTCCCGTCTTTAGCCGCTGCCATCTCCCACACAGGAAATGACCATATTTGGATCACAGCCTTTCCTGCTACACGTGGACACCAAACATGTCAGTCTTAGTGAATGAATAACCTCCGTCTCTGTTTCCGCAGGAATAAAAAGTTTTCTCTTCTGGGCGGGTCGAGCCTCGTCATCCGCAGCGTTACCGACGACGACTCCGGGACCTACAGCTGCTCCGCCTCCAACAAGCACCACAACGTCAGCGCCACGGCAACGCTCACCGTGTTAGGTAAACAACCACCAAAACTCCAGTTTGGCTTTACCCCAATCCAAAAGCTTCTGGGAAAAAGGTGTGAAAATAGCGACAAAACTGAGACGAAAACAATGATGGAAATGTGACAAAAAAGTGACGAAAAATTGAGAAAACATTGATGAAAAAGTGACGAAAAATTGATGAAAAAGTGGCAAAAATGTCACAAGAAATTGACAAAAAATACAAAAATGTGACAAAAGGAAAAAGAATGATGAAAAAATGACAAAAAATTTGATACAAATTTGACAACATTTTTTTTTAAATGTGACAAAAATGTGACAAAATGTGACATTTTTTTTTTAAATGTGATAAAAGATTGACTAAAAAATGAGAAAAATGGGACAAAAAATGCAAAAATGTGACAAAAGAAATGACAAAAATGTGATAAAAATTTGACAAAAAATAAATTAAAAAAATGGACAAAAAAATGATAAAAAAAACGACAAAAAAATGACCAAAAATGTACAAAAAAATGACAAAAATTGGATGAAAAATTGACAAAAAAATTATAAAAATTTGACAAAAAACATCACCTAAACATCGCCTAAACATCACAAAAAGTGAAGAAAAATTGATGAAAAAGTGACAAAAAATACAAAAATGTGACAATTAAAAGGAAAAAAAAATGACGAAAAAATGACCTTAAAGGGACAAAAAAAATTACAAAAATGTGACAAAAATGACAAAAAAAAATGAAAAAATTGGATGAAAAAATTGGATGAAAATGTGATAAAAATTTGACAAAACACATCACCCAAACATCGCCTAAACATCGCCTAAACATCACCTAAACATCGCTCCAGTTTGGCTTTACCCCAATCCAAAAGCTTCTGGAAGAAAGGTGTGAAAATAGCGACAAAACTGAGACGGAAACAAGGATGGAAATGTGACAAAAAAGTGAGAAAACATAAAAAAAAAACATTGATGAAAAAGTGACGAAAAATTGATGAAAAAGTGGCAAAAAGGTCACAAGAAATTGACAAAAAATACAAAAATGTGAAAAAAATGTGATTAAAAAAATAATAATTTGACAAAAAAAAATGCAAAAATGTGACAAAAGGAAAAAGAATGATGAAAAAATGACAAAAAATGTGATACAAATTTGACATTTTTTTTTAAATGTGACAAAAATGTGACAAAATGTGACATTTTTTTTTTAAATGTGATAAAAGATTGACTAAAAAATGAGAAAAATGGGACAAAAAAATGCAAAAATTTGATAAAATTTGACAAAAAAATAAAAAAAATTGACAAAAAAATGACAAAAATGTGATAAAAAGTAAAAAAAAAAAATCACCTAAACAACAAAAATGTGACAAAAATTTGATAAAATTTGACCAAAAAAAATCAAAAATGTGACAATTACAAGGAAAAAGAATGACGAAAAATTGACAAAAAATTGATAAAAAGAAATGACAAAAATGTGACAAATTTGAACAAATTACAAAAATGTGATACAAAAATGACAATAAAACTAAAAAAAATTACAAAAAAATTACAAAAATTGGATGAAAAATTGACAAAAAATTACCAAAAAATGTGATAAAAATTTGACCAAAAAAATCGCCTAAACATCGCTTAATCATCGCCTAAACAACAAGAAATTGACCAAAAATGTGACAAAAATTTGATAAAATTTGACAAAAAAAATGCAAAAATGTGACAATTAAAAGGAAAAAGATTGACGAAAAAATGACAAAAAATTGACAAAAAATTAAAAGAAATGTGATAAAAAGAAATGACAGAAATGTGACAAATGTGAAAAAATGACAAAAATTCGATACAAAAATTACAAAAAAATTACAAAAATTGGATGAAAAATTGACGAAAAAATGACTAAAAAATTGCTAAAAAATTGACAAAAAACATCACCTAAACATCGCCTAAACAACAAGAAATTGACAAAAAATACAAAAATGTGACAATTAAAAGGAAAAAGATTGACGAAAAAATGACAAAAAATTGACAATTTTTTTTTTAAATGTGATAAAAAGAAATGACAGAAATGTGACAAATGTGAAAAAAAATGACAAAAAAAATTACAAAAAAATTACAAAAATTGGATGAAAAATTGACGAAAAAATGACAAAAAATTTGCTAAAAAATTGACAAAAAACATCGCCTAAACATCATCTAATCATCGACTAAACATCATCTAATCATCATCTAAACATCATCTAATCATCATCTAAACATCATCTAAACATCATCTAATCATCGACTAAACATCATCTAAACATCATCTAAACATCATCTAAACATCATCTAATCATCATCTAAACATCATCTAAACATCACCTAAACATCATCTAAACATCATCTAATCATCATCTAAACATCATCTAAACATCATCTAATCATCGACTAAACATCATCTAAACATCATCTAATCATCATCTAAACATCATCTAAACATCACCTAAACATCATCTAAACATCATCTAAACATCACCTAAACATCATCTAAACATCATCTAATCATCATCTAAACATCATCTAAACATCATCTAATCATCGACTAAACATCATCTAAACATCATCTAAACATCATCTAAACATCATCTAATCATCATCTAAACATCATCTAAACATCACCTAAACATCACCTAAACATCACCTAAACATCACCTAAACATCACCCAAACATCACCCAAACATCACCCAAACATCACCCAAACATCCCCATAACCTCCTCTGTTTCTGCTCCGGCTCCTGTTGTTTTTTCCCGTCTTTATTGAAACATGTTTATTCAACCTTTCCGTGTGAACGCTCTGGAAAGTAAACATCTCTGAGCAGTGACTGAGCTGCTCACAAACCCCGGCCTGGATTTCCCTCCACTGGACCCGGAGCGGAGGTTTGGAGGGTCGGACAGAACAATATGATTTAAACGACCTTCAGCCTGAACGCGGATTAAACTGGTCTTATTCAAATCCTCTTTTCCGCACAAAGCCCCCGCCCCCCCCATGTGCGTCAGATGCCCTCCCCCCCCCCCCCTCGCACTCATAATAAATCATCCTGATGACTCTGCCTTTGACTTTTGAGTCTCACTCCATTCCTCTTTATGTTCCTGTGGCTTTTATCCGTCTGAAGCCTCTGACCGAGCGCACAGTGATCCATCCTGAAGTAAACCATAATAAATAAATAGTCATTAACCCCCCCTGCCCCCCCTCTTTCTACATTATTTCTAAATTCTTTCTTTCTTTCTAAATTCTTTCTTTCTTTCTAAATTATTTCTTTCTTTCTTTCTTTTGAAAACGTCACAAATTTAGAAATTTCATTTTGAAAACGCCACAGATTTTAGGCTTTTATTTTGAAAACAACACAAATTTCCAGCTTTTGTTTTGAAAACACCACAAATTTCCAGCTTTTGTTTTGAAAACAAAAGCTTTCTTTCTAAATTCTTTCCAAATTCTTTCTAAATTCTTTCTTTCTTTCTAAATTCTTTCTTTCTTTCTAAATTCTTTCTTTCTTTCTAAATTCTTTCTTTCTTTCCAAATTCTTTCTTTCTTTATTTATTTCTTTCTTTCTTTCCAAATTCTTTCTTTCTTTCTAAATTCTTTCTTTCTTTCTTTCTTTCTAAATTCTTTCTTTCCAAATTCTTTCTTTCTTTCCAAATTCTTTCTTTCTTTCTTTCTAAATTCTTTCTTTCTTTCTTTCTTTCTAAATTCTTTCTTTCCAAATTCTTTCTTTCTTTCCAATTTCTTTCTTTCTTTCCAAATTCTTTCTTTCTTTCTTTCTTTCTTTCTTTCTTTCTTTTGAAAACGTCACAAATTTAAGAATATAATTTTGAAGACGCCACAACTTTTAGGCTTTTATTTTGAAAACAAAAGCTTTCTTTCCAAATTCTTTCTTTCTTTCTTTCTTTTGAAAACGTCACAAATTTAAGAATTTCATTTTGAAAACGACACAAATTTTAGGTTTTTATTTTGAAAACACCACAAATTTCCAGCTTTTGTTTTGAAAACAAAAGCTTTCTTTCTTTCTTTTTTACTAAATTCTTTCTTTCTTTCTTTCCAAATTCTTTCTTTCTTTCTTTCTTTTGAAAACGTCACAAATTTAGGAATTTCATTTTGAAAACGCCAGATTTCCAGCTTTTATTTTGAAAACGCTACAAATTTCCAGCTGTTTTGAAAACAAAAGCTTTCTTTCTAAATTCTTTCTTTCTTTCTAAATTCTTTCTTTCTAAATTCTTTCTTTCTTTCTTTCTTTCTTTCTTTCTTTCTTTCTAAATTCTTTCTTTCTTTCTTTCTTTCTTTCTAAATTCTTTCTTTCTTTCTAAATTATTTCTAAATTCTTTCTTTCTTTCTTTCTAAATTCTTTCTTTCTTTCTAAATTATTTCTAAATTCTTTCTTTCTTTCTTTCTAAATTCTTTCTTTCTCTCTAAATTATTTATAAATTCTTTCTTTCTTTCTAAATTCTTTCTTTCTTTCTTTCTAAATTCTTTTTTTCTAAATTCTTTCTTTCTAAATTATTTCTAAATTCTTTCTTTCTTTCTTTCTTTCTAAATTCTTTCTTTCTTTCTAAATTATTTCTTTCTTTCTTTCTAAATTCTTTCTTTCTTTCTTTCTTTCTTTCTAAATTCTTTCTTTCTTTCTAAATTATTTCTTTCTTTCTAAATTATTTCTTTCTTTCTTTGTAAATTCTTTCTTTCTAATTTCTTTCTTTCTTTCTTTGTTTCTTTCTTTCTAAATTCTTTCTTTCTTTCTTTCTTTCTTTCTAATTTCTTTCTTTTTTTAAAAATTCTTTCTTTTTTTCTAAATTCTTTCTTTCTTTCCTCCCCCCCGTCCATCCTGAAGTAAACCATAATAAATAAACAGTCATTAACCCCGCCCCCTCTGCCCCCCCCCCCCCCAGTGCCGCCGCAGTTCCTGAGCTTCCCGTCCAGCGTGGCGGCTCTGGAGTCGACCGACGTGGAGCTGGAGTGCGCCGTGGCCGGGACGCCGCCCCCTGCTGTCCGCTGGGTGAAGAACGGCGAGGACGTCATCCCCTCGGACTACTTCCAGATCGTGGTAAGAGGAGATCCTCACGAGTCGGTGGAGTGAGATCTGCTTTTCCTGGTTCTAGTTTTCTTATTCAGCCTCACAGGAAGATCGTTTACTTGAATCAAATTTAATGATCTTGTTTTTTGCAGTGAATCCTTGGTTTTGTCCTTATCTTAGTAGTCAAATTTTCCATTAATAAAGAAAAAACCCAAAAGTATTTTATTTCAGGACACTTTTAGTCTATTTTACACTCCTGTCTTTTGCCTACTTTGTCAGAAATAATAAACTCCACTCTCTACTTTTGGATGCTTTAGGCGACATATCAGTCCAAATTTGTTTCTCTTTTTTTCCACATGTTTTGTGGCGTTTTCAAAATAAAAGCCTTAAATTTGTGGCTTTTTCACAATAAAAGCCTGAAATTTGTGAAGCTTTCAAAATAAAAGCCTAAAATTTGTGATGTTTTCAAAATAAAAGCTGGACATTTTTGGCGTTTTCAAAATAAAAGCCTTAAATTTGTGATGTTTTCAAAATAAAATCCTTAAATTTGTGAAGTTTTCAAAATAAAAGCCTAAAATTCTTGGCGTTTTCAAAATAAAAGCTGGAAATTTTGGGGATTTTCAAAATAAAAGCTTGAAATTTGTGATGTTTTCAAAATAAAAGACTAAAATTTGTGATGTTTTCATTATGAAATTCTTCAATTTTTGGCATTTTCAAAATAAAAGCCTCAAATTTGTGACTTTTTCAAAATGAAACTCTTGAATTTGTGGCGTTTTCAAAACAAAAGTCTTACATTTGTGGCATTTTCAAAATAAAAAACTGGAAATTTTGGGGATTTTCAAAATAAAAGCCTTAAATTTGTGGTGTTTTCAAAATAAAAGACTAAAATTTGTGGCGTTTTCAAAATGAAAGCCTTAAATATGTGATGTTTTTATTATGAAATTCTTCAATTTGTGGCATTTTCAAAATAAAAGCCTAAAATTTGTAGCGTTTTCAAAATAAAAGCCTTAAATTTGTAGCGTTTTCAAAATAAAAGCCTTAAATTTGTAGCGTTTTCAAAATAAAAGCTTTAAATTTGTGTTGTTTTCAAAGTAAAAGCCTAAAATTTGTGGCATTTTCAATATAAAAGCCTAAAATTCTTGATGTTTTCAAAATAAAAGCATTAAATTTGTGGCGTTTTCAAAATTAAAGCATAAAATTTGTTGCGTTTTCAAAATAAAAGTTTAAAATTCGTGGCGTTTTCAAAATAAAAGCCTTAAATTTGTGGAATTTTCAAAATAAAAGCCTAAAATTTTGGGCGTTTTCAAAATAAAAGCCTTAAATTTGTGATGTTTTCAAAATAAAAGCTGGAAATTGTTGCCGTTTTCTAAGTAAAAGCCTAAAATTTGTGATGTTTTCAAAATAAAAGCCTAAAATTTGTGACGTTTACAAAATAAAAGCCTAAAATTTGTGATGTTTTCAAAATGAAATTCTTAAATTTGTGACGTTTTCAAAAGAAAATTGCAGAAATAAAACAAATTGTCTTGAAATAATTAAAAAAATATCTCTTTTTTTCTTATGCCTTTCTTACAGATTCATTTTCTATTTTACGTATTTTTTTTATTTTTTTATTTGTTTAATTTTTTTTCCTAGAAAGAAGTCTTTTTTTCAACTTCTTTTTGTTCAATGTATTTCTAATACTATACTGTCTAACATCAAATTTTGTCTACATTTTTTTTTTTTTCAATTTTTTTCCTCCTAATTTTTTTCCACTTCGTCCCACATGATGTTTCCTAATTGTGCCACATTCACAGAGAGAGAAGACTGTGGACTTTGTGTCAGTTTCGGTGTCACGTGGGCGGGTCCTTTCACCATGAGCCGAGTCCCGTTACCGTAGTCACCGCCACAGGACTCCGCCCACATGAGCCGAGTCCCGTTACCGTGGTTACTGAAGCTGATGCTCCTCTGTGTGTCCAGGACGGCGGGACGCTGCAGGTCCTGGGTCTGGTGAAGTCGGACGAGGGTTTTTACCAGTGCGTGGCGGAGAGCGCGGCGGGCGGCGCTCAGGCCACGGCGCAGCTGCTGGTGCGAGAGCCAGGTAAGCCCCGCCCCCCCGGTGTGGACGCGGAAAACCGAGGACTTTAAACCTCTTAACTCCCGCCTGAACCGAGAGCAGCTTTTTCCTCAAGTCAGCAGTTCTTTTTTTCAGCATTTTTTTGTTGGGTATTCAACTCATTTTTTTCACTTTTTCGTCATTTTTTTGCCATTTTTTGTCAATTTTTTATAATTTTTATGTCAATTTTTTGTCATTTGTCATATTTTGTCACATTTTTATCGTCATTTTTTTTAGTCACATTTTTGTCACATTTTTTGTCATTTTTTTGTCATTTTTTGTTACATTTTTGTCCTTTTTTTGTCCTTTTTTGGTCTTTTTTTTTTCTTCTTTTTTTCTTCTTTTTTTCTGTTTTTCTTAATTTTTTTATCAAATTTTTTGTCATTTTTTGTCAAGTTTTTGTCATTTTTTCTTAATTTTTTCTTAATTTTTTCATTAATTTTTTTTCATTTTTTTGTCAATTTTTTTATAAAGATTTTGTAATTTTTTGTAATTTTTTGTCACATTTTTGTCACATTTTTTTCATTTTTTTTTCATTTTTTTTCATTTTTTCTTAATCTTTTAATTACATTTTTGTCAGTTTCTTGTGACATTTTTGGCCCTTTTTGGTTAATGTTTTCTCACTTTTTTGTCACATTTCCATCCTTGTTTTCGTCTCAGTTTTGTCGCTATTTTCTCACCTTTTTTCCAGAAGCTTTTGGATTGAGGTAAAGCCAAACTGGAGAAAATGTGCTCGGTTCAGGTGGGAGTTAAGGGGTTAACGAAATCTAAAAGCTTCTGGAAGCAAGTGTCAAAATAGAGACAAAAACGAGGATAAAAAAGCGACAAAAAAGATGTTTCATAGGCCTGAGCTTCCGAATGAGGCGTTACTGGCCTGTAGGCTGTGAGTTTTGTAAACTCCGACATGTCGTTTCACTTCGCGGGACAGGAACCACTTGAGGACTGAGGAGTTTTAGGGTTTTTTTACTTTCCAAATGTCCACACGAGCAGAAACTCTGAGGACGTCAGTGATGTTTCCTCAGGTCGTTCTGATCCTCAGTGTGAGAGACTCCGTGACTCCTGCTGCTTCATGAGCGTCTCTCACCGGCATCTGTCCAGGTCTCCCTGTGGACCCTCCTCACCCTCAAATCTGCAGTAATAGCAAAATAAAAGTCTGTAATTTGTGGTGTTTTCAAAGCAAAAGCCTTAAATTTGTGATGTTTTCAAAATAAAAGCCTTAAATTGTGGCGTTTTCAAAATAAAAGCCTTAAATTTGTGGCGTTTTCAAAATAAAAGCCTTAAATTTGTGATGTTTTCAAAATAAAAGCCTGAAATTCGTGATGTTTTTAAAATAAAAGCCTTAAATTTGTGACGTTTTCAAAATAAAAGCCTTAAATTTATGATGTTTTCAAAATAAAAACCTGAAATTTGTGGCGTTTTCAAAATAAAAGCCTGAAATTTGTGGCGTTTTCAAAATAAAAGCCTGAAATTTGTGGCGTTTTCAAAATAAAAGTCTTAAATTTGTGGCGTTTTCAAAATGAAAGCCTTGAATTTGTGGCATTATCAAAATAAAAGTCTTCAATTTGTGATATTTTCAAAATAAAAGCCTTAAATTTCTGGCTTTTCAAAATAAAAGCCTTAAATGTGTGATGTTTTCAAAATAAAAGCCTTAAATTTGTGATGTTTTCAAAATTAAAGTCTCACACTGACTCCTGCTGACTCCTCATGAGCGTCCCTCACGTAAGTCTGTCGGGGTCTCCAAGCGAAAAATGAGTGTCAAAAATATAGTGTACAATAATTTAGTGTAAAAATGTCAAAAATTAAATGTAAAAAATGATTGTGTTTAATGTCAATAAACCGATATTTCTTCATAATGAATTGTTATAAATGTTATTTAAAAATTCATAATAAATATGGTTTTAAAATTAGAAAATAGTTCAGTGTCAAAGAACTGTAGAAGAAATTGAGCGGGGAAAAAATTGTGAAAAATGATTGTGTTTAATGTCAATACACACATTTTTATAAAGGTTGTAAAAATTATAATCGTATAATCATCATAAATATGGTTTTAGAATGACAAAATAATTGAGTGTCAAAAAAGAAATTGAGCGGGAAAAATCCGAGTATCCGAATAATATAGTGTAAAAAAATGTGTGTCAAAAATTAAATGTCATCATCAAATTAAATGTCAAAACAATTAGGTGTTTTACTGTCATAAAAGTGTCTAAAATCGAGTGTCAAAATGGATTAACCTCTTAACCCCCACCTGAACCGAGCACATTTTCTCCAGTTTGGCTTTACCCAAATCTAAAAGCTTCATGAAAAGGCTAGCGGCAAAAATGAGACGAAAACGAGGATGAAAATGTGAAAAAAGTGATGAAAATATAACAAAAAAATTACAGAAATGTGATTAAAAAAATGACAAAAAAGTGATAAAAAAAAATACAAAAATGTGATAAAAAAAAATACAAAAATGTGATTTAAAAATACAAAAATGTGATAAAAATAATATTAAAAAGTGATTAAAAAAATGACAAAAAAGTGATAAAAAAATTACAAAAAAGTGATAAAAAAAATTACAAAAAAGTGATAAAAAAATTACAAAAAAGTGATTAAAAAAAATGACAAAAATGTGATTAAAAAATACAAAAAAGTGATAAAAAATGACAAAAATGTGATTAAAAAATGACAAAAATGTGATTTTTTTTTTCTGATAAAAAAAATACAAAAATGTGATAAAAAAATTACAAAAAAGTGATAAAAAAAATTACAAAAAAGTGATAAAAAAATTACAAAAAAGTGATTAAAAAAAATGACAAAAATGTGATTAAAAAATACAAAAAAGTGATAAAAAATGACAAAAATGTGATTAAAAAATGACAAAAATGTGATTTTTTTTTTCTGATAAAAAAAATACAAAAATGTGATAAAAAAATTACAAAAAAGTGATAAAAAAAATTACAAAAAAGTGATAAAAAAATTACAAAAAAGTGATTAAAAAAAATGACAAAAATGTGATTAAAAAATACAAAAAAGTGATAAAAAATGACAAAAATGTGATTAAAAAATGACAAAAATGTGATTTTTTTTTTCTGATAAAAAAAATACAAAAATGTGATAAAAAAAAATTACAAAAAAGTGATAAAAAATTGTAGAAAAAACAAAAAAAATTGACAAAAATGTGATGAAAAAGTGCTTGAAAAAGTGACTGTTTAAATGTCTTTTCTAGCTTTAAAGTGAGGTGTTTCTCTGACCTATAGAGTGTAACCTCCAGTCAAGAAGTTTTTACATTTGGGTAAAGTCGACCTGGAGAAAATGCACTCGGTTCAGGCGGGGGGTAACGGGTTTAAATGTCCAAATCTCTCCGAGTAACATGTGAGCGGCTTCAAATCGATATCTCTACATTTCATTTCCCCTCCTGCAGCAGAATATAAATAACTGAACTGATGACTTTTAGCGCCCTGAGTCTGGTGTCTGTCGCCATGGAGACGGAAGCCGCGCAGCATGTCCGCACACCGACGCGCGGGGAAATAAAAAAGGGGGATTTCGGTGAAAGTCCTTTCGGTTCAGGCCGGTCTTTGTTTGTTGCTGCTGGAGCGGGAAACACTTTGCTCTGAACTCAATTTCAGGCCTCATTTCAACCAGCTGCCTCCACGTGCACGCCCGCCGCACGTGCACACACACACACACACACACACACACACACACACACACACACGGAGCTGTATCTGGAATAATGTGTGTACAGTATTCATGATTAAAAAAAGAAAACAAAATTACATGGGTTTTATTAAATTGTGGCTTCTTCCACTCCTCCAGGGCGTGGTCTGTTTAACCCCTTAACTCCCGCCTGAACCGAGCACATTTTCTCCAGTTGTGGCTTTACCCCAATCCAAAAGCTTCTGGAAAAAAGATGAGAAAATAGTAACGAAAAATTGATGAAAAAGTGGCAAAAATGTCGTGAAAATGTCACAAGAAATTGATAAAAAAATTGATGAAAAAATGACAAAAATGTAACAAAAAAATGACAAAAATGTGACAAAAATATGACAAAAATGTGACAAAAAAATGACACAAAATTAATTAAAAAATGAAGAAAAAATTAACGAAAAAATGACAAAAATATGACAAAAATGTGACAAAAAATGACAAAAAAAAGACACAAAATGGATCATAAAATGAAGAAAAAATTGACAAAAAATGACAAAAATGTGACAAAAAAATTACAAAAATCTGACAAAAAATTACACAAAATTAATTAAAAAATGAAGAAAAAATTAACGAAAAAATGAAAAAAATGTGACAAAAAATTGACAAAAAAGTGACGAAAAATTAGTTCAAACCCAATAAAAGAATTCATGGAAAAAAAATCTGATGACGTGAGGGAAACGATCCTCTCGGTTCAGGCGGGAGTTAAGGGGTTGATATTCACACGGGGTCACGAGTACTCACGGCTCTTTTCCACCCGGTTCCAGTTTTAGAACCGGTTCAGTCGTTTTTTTTACTGAAAAAAAACTGCTCTCGGTTCGATTCGGAGCCAGTTTCGGCTGGAAAAAGAAACGAAAGCAGCTAATGCTAACGGATAATGCTAACAGCTATAGGAAAAATACATTGAACAGGCTAGTGCTAACGGATAGTGCTAACAGCTATAGGAAAAATACATTGAACAGGCTAGTAATAGCGGATAATGCTAACAGCTATAGGAAAAATACATTGAACAGGCTAATGCTAACGGATAATGCTAACAGCTATAGGAAAAATACATTGAACAGGCTAGTGCTAACGGATAGTGCTAACAGCTATAGGAAAAATACATTGAACAGGCTAGTAATAGCGGATAATGCTAACAGCTATAGGAAAACTACGTTAAACAGGCTAATGCTAACGGATAATGCTAACAGCTATAGGAAAAATATGTTGAACAGGCTCATGCTAACGGATAATGCTAACAGCTATAGGAAAACTACGTTAAACAGGCTAATGCTAACGGATAATGCTAACAGCTATAGGAAAAAACACAATGAATAAGCTAATGCTCATAGTTAATGCTAACCCTTTGGTAAAAAACACATTGATCAGGCTAATGCTAGCGGATAATGACTATAGGGAAACACATTGAATGGGCTGCTAATGGTTTGTGCTAACGGCTAAAGGAAAACACATTGAAATGGCTAATGCTATATGAAAGAACACAATGCATGAGTTGATGCTAACGGTGAATGCTATAGGAAAAAACAAACTGAACAGGCTATTGCTAATGGCTAAAGGAAAAAAAAACAATGAATGAGCTAATGCTAAGGGCTAATGCTAAAGGAAAAAACACATTGACCAGGCTAATGCTAACGGTTAATGCTTATGGCTATGGGAAAACACATTGAACGGGCTAATGCTAACGGCTAAAGGAAAAAAAAACAATGAATGAGCTAATGCTAAGGGCTAATGCTAAAGGAAAAAACACATTGACCAGGCTAATGCTAACGGTTAATGCTTATGGCTATAGGAAAACACATTGAACGGGCTAATGCTAATGGCTATAGGAAAAAACACAATGAAGGAGCTAATGCTAAAGGAAAAAACACATTGATCAGGCTAATGCTAACGGCTATAGGAAAACACATTGACCAGGCTAGTGTAAAAGCTCTAAACATACTCACAAACAAAAGCCTCGCCAAAATAAAAGTGTGTTTGTCTTTTATTGTGAAGCTTTCTCTTCACTTCCTCTGCTCTTCTTCTTCTTCTCTTCTTCCTGTTTCCTGTTGTTTTGGTTCCTTCCTCCTCTCCTTTTTTTACTTTGACACTTCCTGCTTTGCTTCCCGCTTCACGCCCCGCCTCCCCCCCCCACCCCCCTTCAGAGTCCCCGCCCCTCGCCCCCTCTAACCCCGCCCCTCAGACTCCTCCCACTCCCGTGACTGACTCCTCCTCCTCCTCTGGCCCCCCCACAGCGGCCCCCAACGCCGGCGTCCCGTCGTCGCCCGCGGACCTGCGGGCGCTGCGCGTCGCCTCGCGCTTCGTCACGCTGAGCTGGAGCGCCCCCCTCAGGCCGCAGGGCGCGCTGCACACCTACGGGGTTTACTACTCCCAGGACGGGACCAACAGGTGAGGCTTTAGTGTTTATCAAAGGGGCGGAGCCAACAGGTGAGGCTTTAGTGTTTATCAAAGGGGCGGAGCCAACAGGTGAGACTTTAGTGTTTACTCTATCAAAGGGGCGGGACCAACAGGTGAGGCTTTAGTGTTTATCAAAGGGGCGGAGCCAACAGGTGAGGCTTTAGTGTTTATCAAAGGGGCGGAGCCAACAGGTGAGACTTTAGTGTTTACTCTATCAAAGGGGCGGGACCAACAGGTGAGACTTTATGGATGGATTATGAAAGGGGCGGAGCCAACAGCTGAGACTTTAGTGTTTACTTCATCAAAGGGGCGGAGCCAACAGGTGAGACTTTATGGATGGATTATGAAAGGGGCGGAGCCAACAGCTGAGACTTTAGTGTTTACTTTATCAAAGGGGCGGGACTAACAGGTGAGACTTTAGTGTTTACTTTATCAAAGGGGCGGAGCCAACAGGTGAGACTTTAGTGTTTACTTTATCAAAGGGGCGGGACTAACAGGTGAGGCTTTAGGGTTTACTTTATCAAAGGGGCGGAGCCAACAGGTGAGACTTTAGGGTTTACTTTATCAGCACACTTTCTCCAGTTCCGCCCAAATCTAAAAGTTTTTGGACTGGAGCTCATAGTCTATAAGCCAGAGAAAAGCCTCATTTGAAAGCTAAGCTATTTTTTGATGCCGATAGTAGAATATGTGTCGTCTAGAACCAGAAAACAGACAGTGACATGTGGAAGATCTGTACATTTACTTTTGGCGAACAGTGATGCTAAGAGGAGGTGTTTATCAGTCAAAGGCTCCAAATCTATTAACCTCTTAACTCCCGCTTGAACCGAGAGTATTTTCTCCAGTTCAGCTTTACCCAAATCCTGTAGGCCAGTGTGACGCCTCATTTGAAAGACCTACAAAACTCATGTAAATGGATCTTTTTCCTCACGTCATCAGATTTTTTTCCATCTTTTTTGGGGGGGTTTTCAACTCATATTGTAACTTTTTCTCACTTTTTCGTCACAATTTGTTTTGGCATTTTTTGGGTCATTTTTGTTATTTTTTAATCCATTTTTTAATCAATTTTTGTCATTTTTTAATCCATTTTTTGTCATTTTTTGTTATTTTTTATAATTTTTTTGTCACATTTTTTTCTCAATTTTTTGTCATTTTTTGTCACATTTTTTAATCAATTTGTTGTAATTTTTAATCAATTTTTTGTCATTTTTTAATCAATTTTTTGTCATTTTTAATCAATTTTTTTGTCATTTTTTGTCATTTTTTAATCGATTTTTTGTCATTTTTTAATCATTTTTTTGTCATTTTTTGTTATTTATTATAAATTTTTTGTCATTTTTTTCTCAATTTTTTGTCATTTTTTGTCATTTTTTTGTCATTTTTTTCTCATTTTTTGTCTCATTTTTGTCTCATTTTTTGTCACATTTTTTGTCACATTTTTTGTCCATTTTTTGGTCCATTTTTTGTCTCTTTTTGTCACGTTTTTGTACATTTTTCGTCACTTCTTCGTCACATTTCCATCATTGTTTTCGTCTCAGTTCTGTCTATATTTCCACCCCTTTCTCCCAGAAGCTTTTGGATTGGGGTAAAGCCAAACTGTAGTAAACGTGCTCGGTTCCGGCGGGAGTTCCTCAGTCCTGGTCTGAAGTGCTTTGGCTCCT